>NC_047118.1:28279084-28474084 GCF_902500255.1 Thalassophryne amazonica | reverse complement strand
AACCCTCGTGCGCATGCGTGAGTTTTTCCACGCCTGTCGGTGACGTCATTCACCTGTGAGCACGCCTTGGGAAGGAGTGGTCCTGCCCCCTCGTCGGATTTTCATTGTCTGGAAATGGCGGAATGAAAAGGACTTTTTTCCATCAGAATTTTTTCAGAAGCTGTTAGAGACTGGCACCTGGAAACCATTTGAAAAATTTATCTGGCTTTCGGTGAAAATTTTACAGGCTTCACAGAGAATAAGGTCTGTTAGTACAGCTTTAAGGACCCCTTTAAGGATGCTCGGCGTGCCACACTCCGATCTGTGACAATGCAGCACAAGCCACCAGACCATTTCTAAACGGATGGCTCTGTGGATACGAGACCATCGTGTGCTCTTTCTCTGGTTATCACAAGAGCTGGACATCAGCCATTTTCCGTCAGATTTCACTTTTAACAAGAGATTTTGTCATAGAAAGCCGCGCGGAGGCTTCGCGCGTCACGACCGATTCGCTTTGGAAGCGAGACAAAGGAACACCTCCATTTTGGCATGTCAGAGGACAAGTTTGGACATGTCCAGCTGGAAAAAAGTCCTTTTCATTCCGCCATTTCCAGACAATGAAAATCCTCGTATACATGCATATATGCATACATATATACATACATACATACACACATAAACACATACACACATGTATACACATAAACACATACACACATGTATACACATACACATACATATACATACACACATACATACGTATACATACATACATGTTTCCCATCTCTCTCTAAGTTATTACCATCAGCACCCTACTTCTATTTGACTAGCATTTTGACTACAGGATCTTGATGTATAAAAATAATACTTTTGACCATGGTTACGACACCAGCAATAACAGGTATTATGCAAATATGTTAACATATACGAGGGCTGTCAATAAAGTATAGGTCCTTTTTATTTTTTTCAAAAACTATATGGATTTCATTCATATGTTTTTAAGTCAGACATGCTTGAACCCTTCCACGCCTGTCAGTGACGTCATTTCCCTGTGAGAACTCCTTGTGGGAGGAGTCGTCCAGCCCCTCGTCGGAATTCCTTTGTCTGAGAAGTTGCTGAGAGACTGGCGCTTTGTTTGATCAAAATTTTTTCTAAACCTGTGAGACACATCGAAGTGGACACAGTTCGAAAAATTAAGTTGGTTTTCGGTGAAAATTTTAATGGCTGATGAGAGATTTTTAGGTGATACTGTCACTTTAAGGACTTCCCACGGTGCGAGACGGTGCGCAGCGCTCCCAGGCGCAGTCGTCATCCTGTTTCAAGCTGAAAACCTCCACATTTCAGGCTCTATTGATCCAGGATGTCGTGAGAGAACAGAGAAGTTTCAGAAGAAGTCGGATTCAGCATTTTATCCAGATATTCCACTGTTAAAGGAGATTTTTTTAATGAAAGACGTGCGGACGGGTCCGCGCGTCGGGACGCAGCCGGCGCGGTGTGGCGGCACAGGAAAAACACCTCCGTGTTGATAACCATTTGTAAAATCCAGGCGGCTTTTGATGGCTTTCAGTGGAGTGAGAAATTGTTTAACAGCTGGACATGTTCCAACTTGTCCTTAAGGCATCCAACAGAGGTGTTTTTCCTGTTGCAGAGCGTCGCAGCAGCGAGCCGACGCTGCAATCCGTCCGCACGTCTTTCATTAAAAAAATCTCCTTTAACAGTGGAATATCCGGATAAAATGCTGAAACCGACTTCTTCTGAAACTTCTCTGTTCTCTCACGATGTCCTGGATCAATAGAGCCTGAAATGTGGAGGTTTTCAGCTTGAAACAGGCTGATGACGGTGCCTGAGAGCGCTGCGTGACGTCTCGCACAATGGGAAGTCCTTAAAGCAACAGTATCGCCTCAGAATCTCTCATCAGCCGTTAAAAAAACAGTTTAATTTTTCGAACCGTGTCCACTTCGATGTGTCTCACAGGTTTAGAAAAAACTTTGATCAAACAAAGCGCCAGTCTCTCAGCAACTTCTCAGACAAAGGAATTCCGACGAGGGGCTGGACGACTCCTCCCACAAGGAGTGCTCACAGGCGAATGACGTCACCGACAGGCGTGGAAAAACTCACGCATGCGCACGAGGGTTCAAGCATGTCTGATGTAAAAACATATGAATGAAACCCATATAGTTTTTGAAAAAAATAAAAAGGACCTATACTTTATTGACAGACCTCGTATTATATTAAATAGATAAAAAAATGCACACCACACTTCTGGATCTACCATTTGAAGACTCTTACTCCTCATGGACTCAATATTGACTTTGATTTATCATGTTTTTTGTGATTATGTTTTTGCAATCATGTATTGTTTATACTGATGTTTTTTCTTTTGAACATTTCATAATCTTGTCTTTTATTTTTAGAATGGGCTGAAATCACTGGGTGTCATTACTCTTGGGACCTCCCACTCGGAGGGGATTTTAAGCACCTGGGTTGTCAAACAATTTTGAACTCTTGGTCCAACGGAAGCTGCTATCTGATGATGGCCTTTTGACCGAAACGTAATTATTATGAAATAAAACAGCGGCTAGACATCAATATTTTGAGTGTGCTATGCTTTTTCTTTATATTTAACATATATTATATTAACAAACATATAGTAAGATTTTATTATTATTATTATTTTCTTTTTAATAATATAATTTACAATGGGAGGAGGCCCCGGGGAAGACCCAGGACATGCTGGAGGGACTACATCTCTCGGCTGGCTTGGGAACGCCTTGGGGTTCCCCCAGAGGAGCTGGGGGAGGTGTGTGTGGATCGGGAGGTCTGGGCGGCTGTGCTTGAGCTGCTGCCCCCGCGACCCGACTCCGGATAAAGCGGAAGAAAATGGATGGATGGATAATTTACAATTATGGCTATGATATATATAATTAAATTGATGTACAGTATAATTCTAGGTATTTTATGAAAGTTTGTGTGTCCTAGCGAGGCCCCTTCTATTGCGAACTAGGCAAAAAAGCAAAGGTGAATTAAGTAGAAATAAAGTAAAAAGACATAATGATCACACACCTCTCTCCTCATTCATGTATTTCAACAGAACCATTTCTTTGTATCTTTTTTTAATTTATGGATATTTGGACATTGCTTGAGCTGAGGTACCAAACTATTCCACAGCTTAATGCCACACACGGACACACAGAAACTTTTCCCTGTACTTCTCACTGCCTTGACTTTAAAGTTACCACATCCCCTAAAGTTATAGCTCCCTTCTCTCTGAGTGAAGAGACTCAGAATATTACTAGGTAATGAGTTTTTACTGGCTTTATATAATAATTGTGCAGTGTAGAAATTAACCAAATCTGGCATTTTCAACAATTTGGATTGGAAAAATAGACTATTTGTGTGATCGAGATATCCTACTTTATAGATGATTCTTATTGCACGCTTTTGGAGTATACAGAGGGGATGTAGCAAACTTTTGTAATTGTTGCCCCAGATTTCTATACAGTATGTTAAATAAGGAAAGACTAAAGAACAATACAATAAATATAATGCATTATGATCCAGAAAATATTTTGCTTTGTACATAATAGAGGCATTCTTGGAAACTTTTTTATGTATGTGGCTGATATGAGACTTCCAGCTTAATTTACTATCAATGGCTATCCCTAAAAATTTGATTTCTGACACTTTTTCTATTTCGACACCATCTATATTTATTGGTAAATTAGAACTGTCATTATGATTTCCGAAAAACATTACTTTAGTCTTATTTATATTTAGGGATAATTTATTAATATTCAACCAGGTTTTCAGCTTAATTAAGTCACTATTTACCACATTAATAAGTTTGCTATAATTATCACCAGTAATAGAATATATTGGGGTCATCTGCAAATAACAATAATTTTAATAATTGTGACACATTAAAAATGTCATTTATATAAAGATTAAAAAAATGTGGACCCAATATGGATCCCTGTGGGACCCCACAAGCGATGCCCAAACATCCAGATTTGAATGCACCCATCTGCACAAACTGGTGTCTCTCCGTTAAATAGCATATTATCCATAATATGGATAATATGTTAAGACCAATTAATGCCACTGATAAGTCATATAAAAATGCAAGTACATCATTTCACATAGGAATTTAGCTTTAATTCTCAGAAAAAAATTGCAAATTGGTCTCAGGCAAAGGGCAAGAATAAGAATGGTTCATAAAGACTCCATGGACAAACGATGCTGAGGAAATGTGACCCGGCCTGGAGGAAGTCTGGCGCCCCATCTGGAGCCAGGCCTGGACAGAGGGCCCATCAGTGAGCAACTGGTGGCTGCGCTTGCTACAGAGCCGAGCTGGGCTCAGCCCAAAAAGGCAATGTGGAGTTTCCATCTCCACACTGTGGGCTCACCACCCACAGCAGGAATGGTTGGGGACACGTGGGCTGTCCCATGTGTGGCATTAAAAGTCGAGGACCTGGCCAGATCCAGGTTACAGAAGCTAGCTCTAGGGGCATGGAACATCACCTCACTGTGGGAGCGGAGCATGTGTGGAAGGTGGAGTGCTACCAGTTAAATCTAGTGGGTCTCGACTCCATGCACAGCCTTGGCTCCACTCTCCTTGATTGGGGTTAGCCCTTATTCTTTTCTGGAGTTGCTCAGGGTGTGAGACGCTTTGCGGGTGTCGAGATACTCTAACCCTAGCCCCTGGCTGAGCGCCACTGCATTTGAGTTTACCCCGGTTAATGAGAGGGTCACATCCCTGCACCTTCGGGTTGCACAAACAGCAATTTGGAGTATTTGGGATTCTTGGAGTCCCCTGACTGGAGTCCTGCATGGTGCTCTGGTGGGGGACTCAGTTGCTCTGCTGGGGCACTTCAATGCACATGTGGGTAATGACAAAGATACCTGGATAGGGGTGATTGGGAGGAACGGCCACCCTGATCTAAACCTGAGCGGACATTTGTTATTGGACTTCTGTGCCACTCATGGACTGTCCATAACAAACATTCATTCATTCATTAATTTTCTACCGCTTAGTCCAATTAAGGGTCGCGGGGGGCTGAAGCCTATCCCCGCAGTCATAGAGCGCGAGGCGGGGTACACCCAGGACAGGACGCTAGTCTGTCGCAGGGCCACAAACAGACAAACAAGCACAGACACACCACACACACACACCTATGGACAATTTAAAGACTCCAATTCACCTAACCCACATGTCTTTGGATGTGGGAGGAAACCGGAGCACCCGGAGGAAACCCATGCACACACGAGGAGAACATGCAAACTCCACACAGAAAGGCCATGGGAATTAAACCCATAACCTTCTCGCTGTGAGGCAACAGTGCTAACCACTAAGCCACCGTGCTGCCATAACAAACATCATGTTCTAAAATAAGGATGGTCATATGTGTACATGGTGCAAGAGCACCCTAGGACAAAGATCAATGATCAATTTTGTGATTGTATCATTTGATCTGGGGCCACATGCTCTGGACACTCGGTTGAAGAGATGGGCAGAGCTGTCAACTGATCACCATCTGGTGGTGAGTTGGATCAGATGGTGGGACAGTATGGAGTGAAGAGGCCCCTTCTCAGGGCAATCCAATCTCTGTACTCACAAAGCGAGAGCTGTCTTTGGGTCCTCGGCAGTAAGTCAGACTCATTTCCAGTGTGAGTTAGCCTCTGCCAGAGCTTGCCACCAGTCCTGTTTGTGATATTCATTGTTAGGGGGATGGTCTTCAGTTGGGAGGGCTGAGGATCTCATCACTGCTTTCTCTTTCTGAGGATCTCATCACTGCTGAGGATCTCATCATCAGCCTGTGACTTCCAGCACTCACTGGGACAGCTCACAGCCGAGTGTGAAACGGCTGGGATAAGGATCAGCACCTCTAAATCTGAGGCCATGGTTCTCAGCAGGAAACCGATGGATTGCCTCCTCCAGCTAGGGAATGAGGTCTTGCTCCAAGTGAAGGCATTCAAGTACCTCGGGGTCTTGTTCATGAGTGAGGGGACAGTGGAGCGTGAGATTGGCCGGAGAATCGGTTCAGCAGGGGCGGTATTGCATTCGCTCTACCGTACTGTTGTGACCAAAAGGGAGCTAAGCCAAACGGTGAAGCTCTCAATCTACTGGTCAATCTTTGTTCCTACTCTCACCTGTGGTCATGAGGGTTAGGTCTTGACCAAAAGAACTAGAACGTGGGTACAAGCGGCCAAAATGGGCTTCCTCAGGAGGGTGGCCGGTGTCTCCCTTAGAGATAGGGTGAGAAGCTGAGTCATTCATGAGGAGCTTGGAGTAGAGCCGCTTTTCCTTTGAGTTGGAATGAGCCAGCTGAGGTAGTTCGGGCATCTGGTTAAGATGCCTCCTGGGCAACTCCCGAGGGAGGTGTTCCAGACACATCCAGCTGGGAGGAGACTCAGAGGAAATCAGAGGTGGATAATGTGGCTCTGGAAAGGTAAGTTTGGAGTCCCCTACAGGAGATGTTGCCATGACAACCCAGTCCCTGATAAGCGGTTGAAGATGAGTGATGAGTAGGATTAAAATATGGGGCAAATCCAAAATCAGTGATTCATATTTCCATAGAGTGTTATGGCTTAATGGCCTTCAGTGCCTGAAGTAATGGGCTATTTTCTCCATATGACTGACCTTTCTGAGACATCAGTGGGTCATTGCAAAGTGGAAAAAATTAAATAATTCAAGATTTGCATTTTTTATCTATTGTCAGTGCCACAACTTGAAGGTAAAATATAATATGATGTAAATGTGATATTTCATTATTTTGCTTTTTTCATGTCCTTTGATGCTATGCATAGTTCATGAACATGCTTAAAAGGTTAAAAACACTAATATTGGCTGGATTTACATAGCAGAGCTTTTATGGAGTGAGCCACAGAGAGCAGCATCAGGCACTCGTTCGCTTTTTTGTGAAGTGTTTTGTGTGTGTGTGTGTGTGTGTGTGTGTGTAAAAGTACCCTGAACAGATTTATAATTATAGTCGCCATTATTCTGACAGACTGGCGTCCTGTCCTGGGTGTACCCCGCGTCGCGCTCTTTGACTGCTGGGATAGGCTCCAGCCCCCCGCGACCCTTGATTGAACTAACCGACTGAAGAAAAGTGTGTGTGTCTGTGTGTCGGCATTATTCTGTGACCATCTTATCCAAGAAATCTCATTAATTGATATAAAACATCAACTTATATAATTAGTTGGTTCTCGGCATAAACTCACACATGGCCGTCTGATTTCATATGCGGGCAGTGATTTTACAGAAATGTGGGTCAGTACGCATTCACTTTTAGGTTCACATTTTGGAAGAAAAACATAAACTAACCCCCTCCCACTCAGAGAAGATTGACTCTGTCTCCCACACAGAGGAGAGTGAATCCGCCTCCCTCTCGGAGCAGTGTGACTCCACCTCCCACTCAGAGCAGAATGACTCCGCTTCCCACACAGAGGAGAGTGACCTTGCCTCCCTTTCATAGCAGAGTAACTCCCCCTCCCACACAGAGCAGAGTGACTCCGCCTCCCTCTCAGAGCAGAGTTACTCCTCCTCCCACACAGAGCAGAGTGACTCTGCCTCCCTCTCAGAGCAGAGTGACTCCCCCTCCCACACAGAGCAGAGTGACTCCACCTCCCTCTCAGAGCAGAGTTACTCCTCCTCCCTCTCAGAGCAGAGTGACTCTGCCTCCCTCTCAGAGCAGGGTGACTCTGCCTCCCTCTCAGAGCAGGGTGACTCCCCCTCCCTCTCAGAGAAGAGTGACTCCGCCTCCCTCTCAGAGAAGAGTGACTCCGCCTTCCACACAGAGAAGAGTGACTCCCCCTCCCACACAGAGAAGAGTGACTCTGCCTCCCACACAGAGCAGAGTGACTCCACCTCCCTCTCAGAGAAGAGTGACTCCCCCTCCCTCTCAGAGCAGATTGACTCCCCCTCCCACACAGAGTGACTCCGCCTCCCTCTCAGAGAAGAGTGACTCCGTCTCCCACACAGAGAAGAGTGACTCCGCCTCCCACACAGAGCAGATTGACTCCCCCTCCCTCTCAGAGCAGAGTGACTCCCCCTCCCACACAGAGCAGAGTGACTCTGCCTCCCAGAGCAGAGTGACTCCGCCTCCCTTTCAGAGAAGAGTGACTCTGCCTCCAACACAGAGAAGAGTGACTCTGCATCCCACACAGAGCAGAGTGACTCCGCCTCCAACACAGAGAAGAGTGACTCTGCCTCCCACACAGAGCAGAGTGACTTCCCCTCCCTCTCAGAGAAGAGTGACTCCCCCTCCCTCTCAGAGCAGATTGACTCCCCCCCCCCACACAGAGTGAATCCGCCTCCCTCTCGGAGCAGTGTGACTCCACCTCCCACTCAGAGCACAGTGATTCCCCCTCCGACTCAGAGCAGAATGACTCCGCTTCCCACACAGAGGAGAGTGACCTTGCCTCCCTTTCATAGCAGAGTAACTCCCCCTCCCACACAGAGCAGAGTGACTCCGCCTCCCTCTCAGAGCAGAGTGACTCCTCCTCCCTCTCAGAGCAGAGTGACTCTGCCTCCCTCTCAGAGCAGGATGACTCCCCCTCCCTCTCAGAGAAGAGTGACTCCGCCTCCCTCTCAGAGAAGAGTGACTCCGCCTTCCACACAGAGAAGAGTGACTCCACATCCCACACAGAGCAGAGTGACTCCCCCTCCCTCTCAGAACAGAGTGACTCCCCCTCCCACACAGAGAAGAGTGACTCTGCCTCCCACACAGAGCAGAGTGACTCCACCTCCCTCTCAGAGAAGAGTGACTCCACCTCCCTATCAGAGCAGATTGACTCCCCCTCCCACACAGAGTGACTCCGCCTCCCTCTCAGAGAAGAGTGACTCCGCCTCCCACACAGAGAAGAGTGACTCCACCTCCCACACAGAGCAGATTGACTCCCCCTCCCTCTCAGAGCAGAGTGACTCCCCCTCCCAGTTTTGAGGCCAGAAAAATGATCATGTTCATCTTTATATATGGAAGTTGATATAGTAATTATCATTAAAAACTAAGAGGGGCATGTCAACTGGAACATTATCATCTGAGTTTTTCAATTTCAGACCATAACCACTTTTTGTGCAACCTTAAAGTTTTTCTTCCCAAAATCTATTTTCAAGTCAAAGATGTAATAAAACTCACATCATTATTAATTCAATGTTAATACAAACATAACCAAATTATATTTATTCCTGCAAATGCTAGAATTGTCTGCAGCAGTCACCATCAATAAGCTCTTCTCGTAGATCTTTAATGATTGTTAGCTGTGTGGGAAAATTATTGACCGTTTCATGCATTGATGCATTTTGAATTGAAAAATAGATGTGATTTATTCCCAGAAACAGTAACCAGAATGAGTGACAGGCTGGTTGGTTTATTTTGCTCTGAGACCATGAACCTGACATTGTCTGTATTTGTGCTCCTGTGGATTTCCACGTGCACTTATTTCACGTGTGTGTTCGAGGCAGTCTTTAACTCCGCCGCTGCAAAGAGCGTCTCTCCTTTCATCTGTGTGGGACACCTTCATTTGTATGTTTTAACTGTGTTTTGCCCACTTTGTCCTGATGCTGTTGCTGAGCTCGTTGCTGAGTATGCAGTCAGGGTGGCTGTGAACAGGTCCTCCAACACCACCAGACACCTAATTAACAAAGTGTAACTCTGCTAATAATGATTAATGAGGTTAAGGCAGTAAAAGCAGCTGCAATTTTTGACAACTTACATGGAGTTCAGTCATTAATTTTTGCTTATAAGAACAGACCAATTTCACTGACGAGAACGTGGAACAAGCAAGACCTAACTACACCCCAACGCACACACACCCTCCAAAAATGGCACTCATATTTTTGGGTCAAAACACTTAAGTCTTACCTGTCTGAAAGGTCAAAGGTCAGATGTTGCAGTCAACACTTTAGCTTGGAGTAAGTGCTTCAGCAGTGAAGACAATCTGAAAAAAGGAGTAAAGATCAAAGATGGTCATCAACAGGTTTACCACAAACCTTTAGTGCTCTTTCAACTATTCTTACATATACAGCCTTTAATTTTTCAAAAACTATCTCACAGCTGTGACTTGCTCTCCTTTCAGTGGACTCCTGCATGTCCTGGAATTAACAAGAGGAACGTTGTCGCAATCTCTCTGTGTGGCTTCTGTATGTGAGGAACCAGCACAGTAACATTGAATACAAGATGCAAGCATGAGTGAGTGAGCAATCAAAGCGCAACAGGATCATGGTTGCCAAAGGTTAGACACCAAAGTCCACCAACAGTGAAGACCTTGCTCATTTCTAGAGCAGGACTTCAATGAAAGTTAAAGAAGAGGAAATGTGACACTGCCTTGACTAAATATTGCCTTTGTCTGTGTGCAGTTTTTATGCAGCAAAAATGGCTGAGTTGGTGAGTGAGTGAGCTTGTATCAACAATGCTTCAGTGTGATTCATACAACTCCAAATCACAACATGAGTTGCCCCAAGGTGCGTCACAAGAGTAAAGGTCCAACGCCACCCACTCCTTGAAGTGTTACGATATACAGTAGTGTTCAGAATAATAGTAGAGCTATGTGACTAAAAAGATTAGCCCAGGTTTTGAGTATACGAGGTCTGTTAGAAAAGTATCCGACCCTTTTATTTTTTTCAAAAACCATATGGATTTGAATCACGTGTGATTGCATCAGCCAAGCTTGAACCTTCGTGCGCATGCGTGAGTTTTTTCACGCCTGTCGGTTGCGTCATTCACCTGTGAGCAGGCTTTGTGTGAGCAGTGGTCCACCCTTCTCATCGGATTTTTATTGCGAATAAATGTCTGAACAATTTGGAGCTTTGCTGCATAAATTTTTTTCCAGAAACTGTGAGAGACCTCCAGGTGGACACCATTCGGAAAATTCAGATGGCTTTCAGGGACAATTTTATGGGGATTACACAGATTAAGGAGTGCTCCAGCCGGTTTAAAGACCGCCCACAGCTGCTGAGAGCACGCCGCGCTCCGAGCGCCGATCGACAGGCTGAATCAACCAGATCATTTCCAACATGAAGGCTTTGTTGATCCGGGACGTCGTCTGACTTACACAAAAATGGCAGGAGACATGGACATCAGTACTTTTTCGGCACATTCCACTGTTACAGGAGTTTTTTTCATGGAAAGAGAAGCGGAGGGATGCGCCACGGAGCCGTTCATGGCGCGGCACAAAACTACCTCCGTGTTGGTCTCACAGAACGGCTTTGAGATGGCTTTCAGATGGCTTTCAGTGGTTTTTCAGTCGAGTGACTATCCGAGAAATTGTGGATGAGCCTGGACATGCCAGAACATGTCCTGTGAGGCAACATGTCCTTTGCGCATTGCGGCGGTGCCGCATGGCGCAAAGCAACGCCATGATAAAAAAAACTCATGAAAAAAACTGGATAAAGCTGGATAAAGCTGCGTAACAATGAAAATTTAAGCAATGCTGTCTAATAATACTGCCTAAGGGAAACATGTATAAAGTGAATAAAATTGGTCCTAGCACAGAACCTTGTGGAACTCCATAATTAACCTTAGTCTGTGAAGAAGATTCCCCATTTACATGAACAAATTGTAATCTATTAGAAAAATATGATTCAAACCACTGCAGCGCAGTGCCTTTAATACCTATGGCATGCTCTAATCTCTGTAATAAAATTTTATGGTCAACAGTATCAAAAGCAGCACTGAGGTCTAACAGAACAAGCACAGAGATGAGTCCACTGTCTGAGGCCATAAGAAGATAATTTGTAACCTTCACTAATGCTGTTTCTGTACTATGATGGATTCTAAAACCTGACTGAAATTCTTCGAATAGACCATTCCTCTGCAGATGATCAGTTAGCTGTTTTACAGCTACCCTTTCAAGAATTTTTGAGAGAAAAGGAAGGTTGGAGATTGGCCTATAATTAGCTAAGATAGCTGGGTCAAGTGATGGCTTTTTAAGTAATGGTTTAATTACTGCCACCTTAAAAGCCTGTGGTACATAGCCAACTAATAAAGATAGATTGATCATATTTAAGATCGAAGCATTAATTAATGGTAGGGCTTCCTTGAGCAGCCTGGTAGGAATGGGGTCTAATAGACATGTTGATGGTTTGGAGGAAGTAACTAATGAAAATAACTCAGACAGAACAATCGGAGAGAAAGAGTTTAACCAAATACTGGCATCACTGAAAGCAGCCAAAGATAACGATATGTCTTTGGGATGGTTATGAGTAATTTTTTCTCTAATAGTTAGAATTTTATTAGCAAAGAAAGTCATGAAGTCATTACTAGTTAAAGTTAAAGGAATACTCGGCTCAATAGAGCTCTGACTCTGTCAGCCTGGCTACAGTGCTGAAAAGAAACGTGGGGTTGTTCTTATTTTCTTCAATTAGTGATGAGTAGTAAGATGTCCTAGCTTTACGGAGGGCTTTTTTTTATAGAGCAACAGACTCTTTTTCCAGGCTAAGTGAAGATCTTCTAAATTAGTGAGACACCATTTCCTCTCCAACTTACGGGTTATCTGCTTTAAGCTGCGAGTTTGTGAGTTATACCACGGAGTCAGGCACTTCTGATTTAAGGCTCTCTTCTTCAGAGGAGCTACAGCATCCAAACTTGTCTTCAATGAGGATGTAAAACTACTGACGAGATACTCTATCTCACTCACAGAGTTTAGGTAGCTACTCTGCACTGTGTTGGTATATGGCATTAGAGAACATAAAGAAGGAATCATATCCTTAAACCTAGTTACAGCGCTTTCTGAAAGACTTCTAGTGTAATGAAACTTATTCCCCACTGCTGGGTAGTCCATCAGAGTAAATGTAAATGTTATTAAGAAATGATCAGACAGAAGGGAGTTTTCAAGGAATACTGTTAAGTCTTCAATTTCCATACTATAAGTCAGAACAAGATCTAAGATATGATTAAAGTGGTGGGTGGACTCATTTACATTTTGAGCAAAGCCAATTGAGTCTAATAATAGATTAAATGCAGTGTTGAGGCTGTCATTCTCAGCATCTGTGTGGATGTTAAAATCGCCCACTATAATTATCTTATCTGAGCTAAGCACTAAGTCAGACAAAAGGTCTGAAAATTCACAGAGAAACTCACAGTAACGACCAGGTGGACGATAGATAATAACAAATAAAATTGTTTTTTGGGACTTCCAATTTGGATGGACAAGACTAAGAGTCAAGCTTTCAAATGAATTAAAGCTCTGTCTGGGTTTTGGATTAATTAATAAGCTGGAATAGAAGATTGCTGCTAATCCTCCGCCTCGGCCCGTGCTACGAGCGTTCTGGCAGTTAGTGTGACTCGGGGGTGTTGACTCATTTAAACTAACATATTCATCCTGCTGTAACCAGGTTTCTGTAAGGCAGAATAAATCAATATGTTGATCAATTATTATATCATTTACTAACAGGGACTTAGAAGAGAGAGACCTAATGTTTAATAGACCACATTTAACTGTTTTAGTCTGTGGTGCAGTTGAAGGTGCTATATTATTTTTTCTTTTTGAATTTTTATGCTTAAATAGATTTTTGCTGGTTATTGGTGGTCTGGGAGCAGGCACCGTCTCTACAGGGATGGGGTAATGAGGGGATGGCAGGGGGAGAGAAGCTGCAGAGAGGTATGTAAGACTACAACTCTGCTTCCTGGTCCCAACCCTGGATAGTCACAGTTTGGAGGATTTAAGAAAATTGGCCAGATTTCTAGAAATGAGAGCTGCTCCATCCAAAGTGGGATGGATGCCGTCTCTCCTAACAAGACCAGGTTTTCCCCAGAAGCTTTGCCAATTATCTATGAAGCCCACCTCATTTTTTGGACACCACTCAGACAGCCAGCAATTCAGGGAGAACATGCGGCTAAACATGTCACTCCCGGTCCGATTGGGGAGGGGCCCAGAGAAAACTACAGAGTCTGACATTGTTTTTGCAAAGTTACACACCGATTCAATGTTAATTTTAGTGACCTCCGATTGGCGTAACCGGGTGTCATTACTGCTGACGTGAATTACAATCTTACCAAATTTACGCTTAGCCTTAGCCAGCAGTTTCAAATTTCCTTCAATGTCGCCTGCTTTGGCCCCCGGAAGACAAATGACTATGGTTGCTGGTGTTGCTAACTTCACATTTCTCAAAACAGAGTCGCCAATAACCAGAGTTTGATCCTCGGCGGGTGTGTTGCCGAGTGGGGAAAAACGGTTAGAAATGTGAACGGGTTGGCGGTGTACACGGGGCTTCTGTTTAGGGCTATGCTTCCTCCTCACAGTCACCCAGTCGGCCTGCTTTCCCGGCTGCTCAGGATATGCTGGGAGGGAACTAACGGCGGCTAGGCTACCTTGGTCCGCACCGACTACAGGGGCCTGGCTAGCTGTAGAATTTTCCAAGGTGCGTAGCCGAGTCTCGCCCAGCCTGGCCTCCAAAGCTACGAATAAGCTACACTTATTACAAGTACCATTACTGCTAAAGGAGGCCGAGGAATAACTAAACATTTCACACCCAGAGCAGAAAAGTGCAGGAGAGACAGGAGAAGCCGCCATGCTAAATCGGCTAAGAGCTAGTAGCTGTGCTAAGCTAGCGGATTCCTAAAAACACACAAAGTGAATAATGTGTAAATAATTTAGAGGTGATTCAGCAGACGGAGTGCTTTAGTTAAGGCACGTGAAGATTACACTGTGAAACAAATCGTTATCTAGATCAATCTAACTGCGCAGATTAAACAGCTAACAGATACAGCAAAACACCGCTGTGCTCCAGAACAGGAAGTGATACAATACCGCAGTGAGGCTTGCCTCTACTGGTATATGTAGATAACATATATCTAAAGATATATGTTATATCTTAACTTTGCACAAATTACAGAATTCACATTAATGGAGTTATTCTATCAGTATTAATTTTATTTATACACCAAACCATAACTCAGCACAGCTTTATTTTCCAAGACCTCCGCCTGACGGCAGCGGTGCAACTGAGTAGAGAGTTGAGCTTCGTGGCTCCTCTGGGCTTTTTATTGTGCTGGAAGTCATGTAATAAAGAGGGGCTTCCATCAGGGGGCAGGATGCTCAAAGGCAGAAGTGCTGACTCATTGTTGGGTCTGTTGTCACCTTTGATGCTTTCAGGAGCGATCATGGTATTAAAACTCAAAATCATGTGTTAGTAGTTGCAAGTGTACCGGAGACAATACTGGAATTTATCGGTTTTCGATTATCTGTAACTTCTGATACATTTTTGGGTAGTTTATCGGTTTAGCTGTATAAAAGATAACTTTTCAGTTATCTGATTATCTGTTATTGAAGATAATTTTTTGCTTATCTGTGCCCACCACTGATCAGGTCAAGAATTTCACTCATATGTGACATAATTGGCAGAAACACCATCTTTCATATAGAACTGGTCCATAATGACTGGATTGAGGTCACTCATCAGACCTCTTCTCCCAACAGCTGCACCTCCAGTCAACAGTCTGTGAAGCTCCTGAAGTTCGTGGACAATACAACCCTCATCATCTTCCCCTTTTCTCTTTGGTTCATCCAAAGAAAATTATCTTTTTAATTTAGCTTTTAATTGCCTAGTAAATGTGTTATTCTAACTTTAATCAGTTAAATTTTAGTTTTGATAACCTCAGAACCTCTAAGTGCCATGCAAAAAGTGTTAGATGTTTGTGTGTGTCACCTGGAATTTGGCTGACAGCTGCCACAAGAGGGATTGAATGGGCTGTCATAGGGTACACTCTGTCTTTTAGTCGCTGGTGTGCACAAATAGTTGTAGCAACAGGTGTACGAGGTGTTGGAGGCAGCTCCGATTTTGCACGTATTGCATACGATTCCTGCTTCATGCACAATTCGACCGCATTCGTATTATGTGTGAAGGAACCCTTAAGAAATCTAATCTTGACCCTTGTATATTGAAAAAATATCGGTCAATATCAAATCTATCATTTTGTTCTAAAATTCTGGAAAAAGTGGTGTTGCGGCAGCTCTTTGAGCCACTGCAGTCTGCTTTTAGCAAATATCATTCCACAGAGATGGCTCTCACTAAAGTGGTGAATGATCTGCTTGCAATGGATTTGGACGCCACTACGGTTCTGGTGCTGTTAGATCTCAGTGCTGCGTTTGATACCATGGATCATCATATTCTACTTGATAGGCTGGAGAATCATTTTTGGATTACTGTGAGTGTCCTTGCATGGTTGATGTCATACCTGACCAGTCGTTCTCTGTTTTGTACAATAACACTACCTCCAGCCTTGCTGACATGAAATATGGGGTTCCTCAGGGGTCCTTCTTAGGCTCTCTGCTTTTCTCCCTTTATGTAGCACCCCTTTGGCACATATTGTGGCATTTTGGTATTACCTTTCACTGCTATGCTGATGACACTCAGTAGAACATGCCTATAACTGCTGGTCATCTCATACACATAAAATCCTTAGAGCAGTGGTGTCCAAAGTATTCCAGAAAGGGCAGAGAGAGTGGAGGTTTTCTTTGCAGACTTCAGCTGGTGACTTCACTGATTAACAACACTGAGCAGGTGGGATGAGTTCATCAGTGAGGAGTTCACCAGTTCAGGTGGGATGAGCAGGTGGTTTAAGTTAATCAGTGAGTCAAGTGCTGCTGCATGACGCTTCACTTGTATTAGTAAGGGAACAGGTCTCAGCCTCAACTTTATCTAAATTCTGGGTCTTTTGGTGAAGCTTAAGTCTAGCGGTCAGCGATCACTTGAGTATTTTCTCTGTTTTCCTGTTGATTTACTGCTGGTGAATTAGGTGGAGTTTTGCAAGCTGACTGACTGTGCTCTTTTTTCCTCTGTCCAAGGTGCAGAGGGCATTGCACCGGATTGCCATCTGCAGTTAATGGGATGCCTGACTGCAAGATGCCATGCCTGAAGCTGATGCAGCAGATGTTACTTTGATTTCCTTTCTCTGTTTCTTCAGCTTTGTAAAACTTTGTAAAAAGCTTGTAACTGTTAGAACGGCCTAAGCAGTGGGTCACCTCTCTGAGTCTGGTCTGCTTGAAGTTTAATTTTCAGTATCATCAAAGAGAGTTTTTCCTTACCACTGTCACCTGTGTGCTTGCTCTAGGGGTTGGTAAGGTTAGACTGTAACTGGGTGAATTGATGTGACTTGTTGCTATATAAAATTAAATAAATTGTAATTAAAAATTAAAGATTTGTTCGTGTGGATGTTCAAGCTTTAATTCAAAGGGTTAACAAAAATCACATAAAGTCCTTTTAGACAAGTCTTGGAGATGGACACATGATTCTTCCTCATTCAGCTAAATCCAAGACCGTGATCAACATCCTGAGCTAACACATCCTGCAGAGTCTCACTGACAACTAGTAGCTGGAGTCAATGTGTGGACACAAAAATCTGCACACACAAATTAACTGCAACACCCTCTGTCCTCAGCAGGAGGCAAGTTTTAAATAAGAATTAATAAGAAAACCCTGCAGCACTTGTGTCACTGCTAATGATGGAAAAACTGAGTTTGGAGTAGGCTGTTCTCACATTCATAAAGAAAAGTGAAAATATTCCACATGTCTCTGTCCTGTGAGAATAAGACTGTGGGGTGGAAGGTGAGCTCATAATCTATTACAGATAGTTGAGCTTGGCATCAAAGCTGGCACGTGCTCGTTAAGAAAACTGGAGCAGGCACTGGCAGCAGCACAAAAAACAACCAAACGTCACAGGCACCTGCCCAGCTGCAATCGCACCACGAAGGTCATCTGTGAGAGCTGGTCGGTACGAGCATTTCAGTCAGCTGCTCGCCTCCCACCTGCTGCTTTATTGTCAGAGATTTGTAGCGCGGCTGGGACAGCAGAGCGCTAAATGAGAGGCATTTAAAAAAAAGATATTTGCAGACACATGTAGCATTAGCTCATATAAATTATCAGTAATGAGGCGTCAGGGGTGGCATCTGTGCACCGTAGAGGTCAGCAGTAACGCCCTGCTCCACCATCACGGAAAAAAAACACCCACAACTCAATTTACAGACCTTAACATGAGCGGGTATATACAAAGAGACAAGCTGAGGTCTGCAGGGGCGTCGTACTCCTCACAGAGGTCACACGCGTAACAACGATACACAAACGGTGCTGACAAGGGAAAAATACGAGGAATTCTGGAGCACTGTAAAATGAATGAAGAAGCAGATACAAGGGTCATTTCGTGGAGCAGCGCCATTAGCGCCACTGCCCTTGTCTGAAGTGGAGCTCAGAACAGTCAGTCACACATACAGACTCGCGCGCGCGTGTGCACACACACACACACACACAAAACAATTTCTCCCCTTTTCACCCTGAGAGAGACAGAGGACGACATTTTAACTGCGCCGGCGAGGCGATGGTTTCCCTTCACCTTGACGAGCGCATAATGAACATTTTTCATTTGAAGCTTCACTTCCAGAGCCAGTCAACTGTTTCCTCTTTGAACCTTTCTTGTTTCGTTGCCTCATGTTTCCTTCTATGGTTTGCTATGGTCACACACTGAGGACGACCTGGTCAAAACGCGTCTGTGCTCCTGATCCTGTTGCCTTGCTGTGAGACATTAAAACTTTTATTAAGAAGGACACTTGAGTGTTGCTGGCTTTATTTCTTTATTGTCCTCCTATGGTTTTGCCATAATGATCTTTATAAGAAAATGTGTGACTTATGAAGAAAAAGATATATTTCTGTTTAGTTTTTCCAAAGACTGTATTTCCTTAAAGGACCCGTATAACTCAGCCCCGGGTGCAGCATCCAACACAAACAGTATGTAAATCAATTCAACTCCATGAGGTGAAGGCATGTAATTCATGTCATTAATTTCAGATTGTTCTGCATTCCACCTCAGAAGAAAACAGGACATTTAATAAACACAGATTAGTAGACTGGTTCACACTCACATCAAGGCCCAGCTGGAAACCACAGAAAGGGCGACGGACACCCAGATGGACGCAGATCGATCAATGGCTACAGCTAGCTAAAATTAAAAGCCAAGATATATTTCATGTGAAAGGAGACTTTTTTTCTGTTTCAAAAAGTATTGGAGTACTAAATAAGGTAAGGCATGTTCTTGATTGCAAAGCACTTCATACACTGTGTTGTTCATTGGTTGCTCCCTACCTGAGTTACTGTGCTGAAGTTTGGGTTAATAAGTATAAAAGTACACTGCAATTATTATTTATTCTTTAAAAAAGAGCATTAAGAACAATTCACCATGTAGGTTATTTGGATCACACCAATTCAATGTTTATTAAATCTAAAATATTAAAACTTCACAATATGATTATGTACGTTTAAAACTGTGCAATTAATGTATAAAGTGAAAAATAAGCAACTGCCTCTCAGAATTCACTTTTTTTTTTTTTGAGGAGAGAGAGGGAAATATAATTTAAGGGGCTTGTATCATTTTAAAATTGTTAGCGCTTGGACGACCAGGAAAGGTTTTTGTGTTTCTTCTTGATAAGCTTTGCTTCTACCGACACCCTTTAGGTTGCTTGGGTTGACTGGGTGAGAAATCAGTCTTGTTTTGTTTTACTTTTTGTTTTATTTTATTGCAAAGTGCCGAAAAAACTTAAACTTAAATAAAGAGACAAAGGGTCCAAATGGGTTAACTGAGTGTGTACAGATGTCTGACATAATGAATCAAGATGTTTTAGGTGCCGTTGTAATTTCAGTAAAAAAAACAAACAAACAAACAAACAAAAAAAAAACCTGTACAATAATATATTTTCCATTCTTTTCTTAACCTCACTGTTTTGGGCTGGTGGTGGTGTGCATCTCCCTCACACTCAGGTCCTCTGTTATTTTCATGACGCTGCACATAAAATTGGCTAGTCAATGGACAGAACTCTTCTGGACAGAGACTTCAGATGTTACACTTGGAACCTGCTGCAGATATTTTTCCACTGTGGAAAATTACTTCTAGTTTTTCATTCAGCCCTTGGTACTTCTTATTGTCATCTTCCTTATTTCTGATGTTGGGATTATTTGAAATTTCCATATCTACTACACCTGCCCTTTTCTGCTCCTTGTCAACCACCACTATATCTGTTTGGTTGGCTTGCACTTTTTGGCTGCCTGGAATTTTAAGTTGCACACCACCTGGTCTCTGTTGTTCTCATCCATGTCTGGTGGTGTGCCCCACTTGGACTTTGGTATTTCCAGTCCAAATATCACATAGATGTCCTTGTACACTATTGCAGCTCCTTGGTTGTGCCTCGCAGTGTAAGCTGTCCCATGTTGCATTTTGTACTCTACCACTTGCTGCTTTGTCTCAGGGATATTTTGTTACACAGTCTGCACCTCAGACTGCTATGACAGACCCCTGCCTACATGGACCTGGTGGCAGACCCTGTTTTTGTGCTGCCATGATCACAGTTTCTATTGTCCTCCAGAAGAGCCACTGCAAGCCATTGGTAGGAAATGTTGTTATCAGACACCCCTCTATCATTTGGTCGTACATCACATGGAAATGTCTAGCCCTCCATCAGTCTCTGTCTTCTGCTGTCAGAAAGTCACATAGTGATTTGTCCATAAGTCTCCTGATGTATTCTGGAATATTTCTTCTTTCACTCTGGGTGGAGGCTTTGAGACTTTTGAGTCTATAGCCCCTCTCTCTCATCTGATTGTATTCTCAGGGTGCTATACTTTGGGTGGAACACAGCAGGCATTGTAAGGTACCTTCTGGGCAGTGCATTGGACCAGCTGACCATCTGATGACCAGCAGGGTAAATGTTGATTGCTTGAATCTTGTTTCTACCACTGAGCTGGGGCCTTAGCAGAGTGAAGGTGGAGTTCCCCAAGACATGAGAGATGCCAAGATCATCAAGTTGTCCAAGAACAAAAGTGACAGAAGCGACTGTAATACCTACAGAAACATCTCCCTCCTGAGTATAGTGGGCAAACTGTATGCCAGAATCTTCTTGGTGCATCTCCAACAGCTAGTGGAACACGTCTACCCTGAGTCCCAGTGTGTCTTTTGAGCAAAGCATTCCACAGTGGACATGACCTTCTCCCAACAACAACTACAGCAGAAGTGCAGGGAACAGCAGAAGCCCCTCTACATTTCAATCACACTTTATCAAGGCCTTGTATCTGCTTAGCCAAGATAGTCTCTTCCATATCCTCCTGAAATTTGGATGCCCCCTGAAGCACCACAGCATGATCAGATCTTTTCACAATAGTATGAAGCCAACAATCCAAAATGAGGGCAGCATGTCCGAACTATTTTGACATCACAAGCAGTGTGAAGCAAGGCTGCATCCTTGCTCCAACACTCTTCAGCATCCTCTTCTCCCTTCTTCTGAAACACACTTTTGGGAACTTGACTGAACGGTTGTATGTGTACACAAGGTCAGATGGTAGACTCTACAATGTCACAAGACAGAGCAAAATCCAAGGTGCATAAGACATGCTCTTTGCTGATGACGCAGCAGTCGTCTTTCACACTGAACAAGAGCTACTGTGCCTGATGGACACATTCTCCCAGGCCTGGAAAGACTTGAGTCTAACCATCAGGCTGAAGAAGACTAAACTGCTGGGCAAAGATGTGGACTCACCATCATCATCATCAAAAACTATGCACTTGAAGGAGTACACCAGTTCACCTACCTTGTTTCCACCATCAGCAATGACATGTCCTGAGATGCCGAAAACACAGACGCTTCAGAAAGGTAGCAACAACCATAGGATGACTGACCACTCACATCTGGGAGAATGCAAAGCTGATCATTCCAACCAAGATGGCAGTGTTAGTGTATAATTCCTGCATAGTCAGCACCCTCCTGTATGGGATTAAATCCTGGACAACCTATGCCAAGCAAGAGCAGAAGCTATACAGGTTCCACATGTGATGTCTTTGCCACATCCTTGGCATCAACTGGAACAACAAAGTGCCTAACGCTCAGGTTATTGCCCATGCTGGCCTACCCACCATGCACACACTGGTCAGACAATACTGACTGTGGTGGCTTGACCATGTGCGCCATGTGAAGTTTGGTTGGATCCCGAAGTACATCTTCAATGGAGAGGTCACATCAGGCAAAAGACCTCAAGGTCACCCTCATCTGAGATATAAAGAT
Organism: Thalassophryne amazonica; assembly: GCF_902500255.1. Lineage (NCBI taxonomy): Eukaryota > Metazoa > Chordata > Actinopteri > Batrachoidiformes > Batrachoididae > Thalassophryne > Thalassophryne amazonica. The sequence goes on along the minus strand of NC_047118.1, from coordinate 28,452,073 downwards.
GTCTGTAAGCACGACATGAAAGCTCTGGACATCAATACAGAGATCTGGGAGGACACTGCAGCAAACCACAGCAGCTGGTGATGCTTGCTCAAGAAACAAAGAAATATTTGAAGAAAGGTGATAGAAGAAGGTGATGAAGAAAGGAAGATATTGAACCTGGCAAAAGACAGAAGAGGCAGTCAGAAGGAATGCACACATGGACACTCCCCGTGACAATCTACATCTGCAGTAAATGCAGCAGAGACTGCCACTGCTGCTTTGGTCTCACCAGCTACCGACAATGCTGTTTTAGATGCATCACCACAAACTCTTCAAGCACAGTATCCATGGTCAACAAATGACCAAAGGAGGCCTACTATATACGTGGGCTGTCAATAAAGTAACGGTCCTTTTTATTTTTTTCAAAAACTATATGGATTTCATTCATATGTTTTTACGTCAGACATGCTTGAACCCTCGTGCGCATGCGTGAGTTTTTCCACGCCTGTCGGTGACGTCATTCGCCTGTGAGCACTCCTTGTGGGAGGAGTCGTCCAGCCCCTCGTCGGAATTCCTTTGTCTGAGAAGTTGCTGAGAGACTGGCGCTTTGTTTGATCAACATTTTTTCTAAACCTGTGAGACACATCGAAGTGGACACGGTTCGAAAAATTAAGCTGGTTTTCAGTGAAAATTTTAACGGCTGATGAGAGATTTTGAGGTGATTCTGTCGCTTTAAGGACTTCCCACAGTGCGAGACGTCGCTCAGCGCTCTCAGCCGCCGTCGTCAGCCTGTTCAAGCTGAAAACCTCCACATTTCAGGTTCTATTGATCCAGGACGTCGTGAGAGAACAGAGAAGTTTCAGAAGAAGTCGGTTTCAGCATTTTATCCGGATATTCCACTGTTAAAGGAGATTTTTTTAATGAAAGACGTGCGGACGGGTCCGCGCGTCGGGACGCAGCCGCCGCGACGCTCACCCACAGGAAAAACACCTCTGTTGAAAGCCTTAAGGACAAGTTGGAACATGTCCTGCCTGTTAAACAATTTCTCATATACTCACTCCACTGAAAGCCATCAAAAGCCGCCTGGATTTTACAAATGGTTATCAACACGGAGGTGTTTTTCCTGTGCCGCTGCACCGCGTCGGCTGCGTCCCGACGCGCGGACCCGTCCGCACGTCTTTCATTAAAAAAATCTCCTTTAACAGTGGAATATCCGGATAAAATGCTGAAACCGACTTCTTCTGAAACTTCTCTGTTCTCTCACGACGTCCTGGATCAATAGAGCCTGAAATGTGGAGGTTTTCAGCTTGAACAGGCTGATGACGGCGGCTGAGAGAGCTGCGCGACGTCTCGCACCGTGGGAAGTCCTTAAAGCGACAGAATCACCTCAAAATCTCTCATCAGCCGTTAAAATTTTCACTGAAAACCAGCTTAATTTTTCGAACCGTGTCCACTTTGATGTGTCTCACAGGTTTAGAAAAAATTTTGATCAAACAACGCGCCAGTCTCTCAGCAACTTCTCAGACAAAGGAATTCCGACGAGGGGCTGGACGACTCCTCCCACAAGGAGTGCTCACAGGCGAATGACGTCACCGACAGGCGTGGAAAAACTCACGCATGCGCACGAGGGTTCAAGCATGTCTGACGTAAAAACATATGAATGAAATCCATATAGTTTTTGAAAAAAATAAAAAGGACCGTTACTTTATTGACAGCCCACGTATATATATATATATATGCACACACGAGGGTAGGCTGAAAAGTTCTAAGGCTCCCCATGAAGGAGTAATGCATTAACTGCATTGAGCCTTAGAACCTTTCAGCCTACCCTTGTGTATATATATATATATATATATATATATATATATATATGGTCATGAGACTTAGATGTTACTACTGGAATGGTTGTGTGTCACATGAGTGGTTACTTAGGAAGAATCAGATGGGAAATACACTCACTTTTTGTTTGTTAACACAAATACCTAATCAGCCAATTACATGGCAGCTACTCAATGCATTTATTCATGTTGACGTTGTTGTTGAAGATGACTTGCTGAAGTTCAAACCAAGCATCAGAATGAAGAAAAGGGATTTAGGCTACTTTGAACATGGCATGGTTGTTGGTGCCAGATGAGTATTTCAGAAAGTGCTGATGTACTGGGATTTTAACATACAACCATCTCGAGGGTTTACAGAGAATGATCTGAAAAAGAGAAGATATCCAATGAGCAGCAGATGTGTAGATGAAAATGCCTTGTTTATGTGAGGTCAGAGGAGAAGGGACAGACTAGTGGAATGGGTGACTGTGAGATGCCATCATGTCAATATGGAACAATATCTCTGAGGACTGTTGCCATGAATAATTGATACAGTTCTGAAGGCAAAATGGGGTCCAACCCAGTACAAGTAAGTTGTACCTAAGATCATGTCCAGCGAGTGTATATCACTTGCATTCTGAAGAAGCATCAGTTATGATATCTTTGACATGTGGCATGTTTGTGCACAATCAAACATATAGATGCCTCCATGTTGAGAACCTCTCTGGCTGAAAAAGGCCAAGGGACTGGCCATGCTTTACTTGGTTGCAACAGATTGCTGGCTACTTTTGTGAGTTAGGGATAGATTGGCTCTCTGCCTGGATGATTACTATCCAGGAGCCAAGGTGAACAGGTGGTGTGGTGAATGAGGGGACGTGCAACACAAGTGCATTCTCCCAGATTTTTTTTATAACAAATGAATGATAATAAAGAACAACTCAGTTTTAAGGGAAGAAGGTTGATGCACCAAATATATCATTTAGTTACAAGTTATATAATATAAGCTTTTCGTTCTTTCTGCATTATCATTTCTTTGTGAAGTTTATATATATATATATATATATATATATATATATATATATATATACACACACACACACACACACACTAGTGTGATATCTGTGGGGATCCACAGACTCACGATTGGGTCATGTTTAAAAAAATAGGTAGCTGATTTTTTTCAGGGTGGTAATAAAGTTATAAATTGTGTAAAGTTTTGATGTATAATGAGTTGGAATGGTGTGTGAGTCCAGAATGTTTTTAGAAGCTTAGACCTCAACATTTTTTGAAGAAGGATTGAACCTTTTTTATTTTCTGTTAATGACATAATTTTTATAATGTTAATTTACTGTCATAATGTATTTATAAATTGTTTAGGTTCTTGTTATCATATACACACAATTATTATTATGGTCAACATTTTTTTTCTTGCATGGACTTTGAGAACTGATTTTGGGTCATTTTGGGGTGCTAAACTGAATCTGAGCTCAGATTTCCTCAATCACATCACATTTTTATCGGAATCAGCATGTTCTGTATTGATGGATTACACAAACATTCCTCATTCACTCATGAGTTTGATGCCTGTCATCATGCAAAAGCATAGTTTTTAAACCAGGTTCACAAAATGTGAACGAGACGATTTACCCATTCTAACCCAAATTGACCCAGACTGACTCAAAATGTGAGTGAATAAAGTACTTTTATTTATGTTTTGGTGACTGATACACTCCGTTCTCAAACAGTGTATGAACAGCAAACGACACTCACCTTTCCAAATGCGCAGTGGGATGCACTGCTGCCTTGTCAGGGTTCGTAACATCAGATCACAAAGTTCAGAGAGTCATTGTGTGTCCAAAAAAAAAAAAAAAAAAAAAAAGAATTGCTAGGATTCATAAGCATACTGAAACATCCCTTGTTTGTTTTTTTAAGCATTCTGAAGCTCTATACATATATAGCTCTATATATCTTCTTTATATATATATATATATATATATATATATATATATATATATATATATAAAAGAAGATCATACAACTTGCGCTGCGAAACACCTCATCAGCCGCCAACCAGGGATATATATATTCCCAGTATTTCATGCATACTTTTAGAATGTTCCAGGTCTTCCCATTTGCAGCTGTTCCTAAAAATGTAATACATTCTGTTACTGCTTAGACTGAATCTTCTGCTACCTTTTTTTGTGATAACCAAGTTCATTCATTTTAAGTCATCAATAAACAGACACAGGTGAGCGCAGTGGAAGAAAATATTTGAATATTTCATGTTCGCAGAACTTCAGAGGGGACACACACACACACACACACACACACACACACACACACACACACACACACACAGTAAACCAAATGATTAATGAAGCTGTGTCTGAGTAGTGTCCTCAGTCAGTGCACTCAGACTGTAGAAGCTGATGAGGAACAGAGACTCTTTCCTGGAATGATGAGAAGATGAAGGCAGCGTTAAACTAACAGCCATTGTGGGCAACTCCTCCCCTCCTCTTCATCAGAATCATTATATGGACCTTGGCACTGAAGGGCTGTTCAGTCAGCAGCACTGCATTATGGACTGACCTCACACACCTCCACTTCTACTCATATGTGCATTTTACAGCACTGCATAAAACTATACGGCTGCAATATTGCACTAAATGGCCTCTCATATAATGTACATATGTCAGCTAATGAACTGTAGTCCTGATGCTGACTGTGTCTGTGCACCAAGTCAATAATGTACACAATGTCCCTGGAATTTGCAATGTTAACAGTCTACTTTTATTGTCCACCATATATTGGAAAACTCCATATACATGGAGTCTTGTTTTTTTTTTTTTTTTTTTTCATATTTGTGCTTCCCCTCTGATGTAATGATCATCTTATCTTTACTATATGCTAGTCTGTCTGATGTCAGGCAACATGAAAAAATAGCTGAAGACGTGATTATGACATACATTACTCATTAAAAAAATAATTAGCAGGTGCTTGAATTATGTGTGTAGGAGGAGAACATAGAATGAACAAAGCTTTTTAATCCATACTTTTTGCAAACTATTCCCCCATAGAAGTGTGCGTGCCTTTTAATTATGTACAAGAGTTGTGGCATTTCTTCTCTCATGCTCCACCACCATCATAAGAATAAACTCAGCTAATGGCCATCCAACAGAGTCCTCATGCTGTGTTCAAGGCAAATTAGTTATTTTTGCAGGTGGCATTTAGAAAATACAGTGTGATTGCAAAATTTACAGCAGTAATCTGTTATATTGCTGCGCATTACAGAAAAAAAATAAATAAATAAATATATATATATATATATGTGTGTGTGTGTGTGTGTGTGTGTGTGTATGTAACGGGATTACACCCAACACTGGTTATCAGTACTAATTCAAATATAGACACAACTTTGAGTGCATTCTCAGGCTCGAGGCTGACATTCTGTTGTGTGGGTCAAAAAGAAGCCTGGTAGCTGCAGGGCTTCATTCTAGTCATGCTCATATAAACAGTCTGCTGGCTGAACGTAGTCACTCTAAAGAGTTTAAAATCAAAACTTCTTCTTTTTTCCCCTAGAAATGACTATTAATTAAAAACAGCCTCATTGTTTTTTTTTGTTTTAACTGCATCACAGTACTGAATTCATGGTCAATTGAGGAATTGTGTTTTTCTATTTTTTTACAATTTGTCTTTTATATGACATTTTAAATGTTTTTTTTTAAAGCCTTATACTTTTCAACATTTGAATGAGGTGAGACAGGCACTAGATGGAGATAAAATTACTTTGGACAACTGGAAAATGACTGCAGGTGTGGTGACTGACAGTTTGGAAGTTCCTGGGAGCAGAGGTGGGTCATTCCAGCTTCAGTACATAAAAGTTACCCCACATGTTTGTTCTATCCCCCTTTAAACCAACTGATTCCAGTTGGTTCAACTCTTCAAACAGCTAGATGAGCTTTCAGTGAACACACCTGTTTATAATGCACACCTGTTTATAGTGCACAGGTACGAGCAATACATCGCCGGAGGTTTACTCACTGCAGGCACAATTAATCACCTCTGATTGAGTGTGACACCAAGACAGAGGATGAGAGACCAGGAGACTTGGTGGTGCAATGAAGATGTTCAGTCGGACCCGGCGCCACGAGGGGGCGTTTGGGGGCGACGCCCCCTCACTTCATCAACCTCGCCCCCTCGGATGTAACACTTCCCAATGTGTCGTAACTCCAGGCCGGTGCGTTTCCAACACGTCGTGACGTCAGACACGTCACTTCGGAAGCGGCAAGGGGGCAGAGATTGCGGCCATGTCACACTCTGGCTGTTTCTACAACCTGAAAAAAGTTCAGCGATCACCATCTTGAATTTGGGTCGCCTGAACTACAAAACACTTTTAATAAACAGCAGTAGAACGATTCTCCCATCACCCTGCTGGGAGAAGCTTTTTTTCAGCTACTTTTCGGAGTGACGCCGAGCGAGGGAGGACTGACGACTTGGTGGGATATCGATCAAACCGTGACAGTGGGCCGACCTGCACGGACAAGCCGGCCTTCAGGCATCATCACTGGGCAGACCGAGGCAGGCAGCCGTGTGATGGAGCAGACCCACTCAGTCCAAAATCTACCACTTTTTGGATATATGCAAAGTCCCAGTTTGCACAACAGAGGTTAGTTCTACAGCTTTATCGAGGTGAGGATAAAATAAAAGTAAAACGTGACGTTTCTGCACTGCTGTGAAGGTTTATTGATCGGCTAACGTTAGCTTAGCCTTTTAGCACAGTCGATCTGAGTGAACGCTTTAATTTGTAGATGGTTCAGTCTTTTTTATTATTACCAAATAAAGTTACAGCTTTTTTCAGACACCACAAAAGCTCAACTTTAAATAACTTATTTTGTCTGGCGTTTTTTTTCCATAGTTTTTTTTTTTTTGCCGTTTTCTTTCCCTTTTTTTATATATAAACTGTTTAGTGTTTCTTTATATTTAAAGAAATATTTTTATTTGTTCCATTCAGGAACATTTGCTGTGCAGACAACCAAACTTCCATTGATGAGCTGAACACCATGAAGTCCAGTCCAAAGAAAACATCTCTGCTTTTCAAAATAGGACAAAAGTGTCTTCAGCAACACCACCAGAGTTCCAAGCTGCAGAAGAGACCTTCATCTGGTCCTGAGAATCCAGCATAACATCACCTGCTTCTAAATAAAAGGCTCTTTGAACAGCAACTATTTTATTGTTTTTTAAAAAGCTGTTTCATTTTATATTTTAACAATAAATGAATGGATCATTAAAAAGGTCCACGAATCAAAGTCAAAAGACATTTGCACAGGTAGAAGCTCTCCACTTATTGTGCTCAAATTTATATTTTAGAAATGACCTGATAACATTAAAGGCAATTACATATTTTGACGAAATTACAAGTTGAAATGACTATAAAAAAAAAAAAAATCATGAGGTTTATGTCACAGAAATCCTACTTTACAATCACACTGCAGTCATTGTTAAATTATTTCCTGTTGCATTTATAATAAAGATTTGTATTTATTTAGTGTTTGTTTTTCTGGTTGAAATGAGATATAAATAATCTACCAGACTTAAAAATGTACAAGTTTCCGTGTTATTTTGTCTAAAAATAAATGTCCAAGGTTCCTTATGTTAAACAAGAAATGGTCTAATGTGAAATAACAGGTGGTTTTAATTTACAGATGAAAGGTTTCTAAAGAACCATTTATTGATTTATTTAGCTATTTTAATTACAAGTGTGTCTAAACTTTTTTTTTAACAGTAATCAGAAATTTTGAGGTAACAAACAACCAGAGGCGATTTTAGACTTCCAGTTTTAGGGGTGCTTAGCACATTTTTAAAATTTTTTAAATCTAGATGTCCAGAAATACAAATTCCCATGATTTCAGAGTGAAAACATTGCTTGTAAAAGCTGCATTAATTGTCAAAATGATAAAAAAAAAAAAAAAAAGCATATTAGCAATGGATAACTGCCCATACATAAAATTCCTGCATTCTGGTGCAGTTTATATAACAAATAATTTAATCTCCTAATGTGGTGAGGGCAAATAGTAATTGTAACTTTGGAGCAGGTGTGAAATATTCAGAGGCTGAGTACAGTATATTATATTATAGTTGTTTTTATATTAGTCTTATGAGCCTATAGTTATTGAAGATTTTTTATTTCATCTTAACAGATTATTATGTCATAGTACTTAGTACAAAACCCTCACCCAGGTATCACCTTTCAATTACATTTAGATAGTTTTAGGCATTACATAGATTGTGTTTTAGTTTTGGCTATTCATTTATTTATTCTACACACTGATTGATGTCTCGGTTGATCAGTGAGGTTTTGTGCCGTGTGCAGGAGGACCTGGTTTAGCACAGCTACAGCAGCACTCCACTATAAGGCTGGATGGAGAACACAGATGGTACACTGCACATAAATGGGTTCAGGATAAGAAATATATGAATATGAATTATTTATTGAATTAACAGCAAAGCATAGAAAGGACAGACAAGATCTAATGAAGTCCTTAAAAGTAAGAAAAATAAAAATGTGTGACTTAAAAGTCAGAATTCATACCAAAACACCAGTAACACAAGTAAGACACCTCCACAGTCTGATACACATATTCAGTTTACCCTTAGCTTCACTTTCCATCCTTTGTTATTCTCAATGTCCATATCGACTATCACATAAGGTCTATAGAGTGCACAAACCTCACCTGAAGCTTTTTTTTTGCTTTTGAAAAAAATGCTCTGATATCCATCTCTGCACTGCAGGTTTGGTTTGCCACTTACTGCCAACAAATAAAAATACAAAATGAGTTATATGATTTATGCCTTTTTAGCAGGAATTTAAATTATTCACTTATTATCATGCTGTGCATTAAACTCTGTGGTAAAGTTTACTGTCTTAATTCTTAAATGCTTAGTTAAGGACCTTAACTAAGCATTTAAGGTCAGATCTGTGTACATGGTATTTGATGTAGGAGAGTGATTTGTTAATGGGAGCTACACAGATTGAAGGGCAAGAACCATTTAGTAGCTGACAAGAGGATTTAGTTGAAAAAAAAAAAAGACAACACTGAATCAATCTTACATTTGATCACGCACAGCGCGCACTAATTTGTAGAGCAATATACTGTGTTTTGCGATAGGTAGCCAGGTGAGTAAAATAGGCACTTTTCAGAAAGTTGCACTTGCTCTTCACATTCCGAGACATAAACTGTGACTAAATACCTCACAAAAATCACTTGACAGCACGGCTGGGCGAGGTTACCACCAGTGCACACAGGACAGCGCCTCTGCTAAATGAGCGCCACCCGCAGCAGCACCACGTGACACAAACACGTCAGAGTAGAGAGAGAGATGAATGTAGACGCGCTTCATGGATTGAACCATTTGCCCAAGAAGGGGAGATGATCAAATTACTGTGTTCTTGTAATACATATTTTGGCATAATGCTTGAAATAGGTTGTCTAAAAAAAATAGTAGTATAGAAGCATATATATAAATACTTTTAGGGGTGCTTAAAATATATTTAGGGGTGCTTGAGCACCCCTAAAAACAGGATAACTCCGCCCCCGCAAACAAAAAAAAAAAAAAAAAACATTTCCAATGATTTTTCTCCAGAAAACTGCTCTATAAATGAGCAGTCCTGTGACACGTTAATGTTTTGATGCACCTCCGCTTGACAGACTTATCTGTCGAGTGGATGTGCCACGCACCTCATCTCGACAGAACACCGGCTCTGTGTGGTATGCAGGAGATCACTTGACCGAGGGTCTATACGTTCAAATAATAATTAAAAAATACTGTCATCACTCTTTACTCTTAGTCAGTCGCTTACAATGGTGTAGCCTAAATACACGAGCTTTCCAGGAGCACACCCAATTCATTACGCACGCTCAGAGGCACGTCCCCTCTGGTGCGCCCTTTTTTTGGGGGGGGGGGGGGGGGACGACCCCACCCTGTTGTGAAAGTGTAGGTACACGGACCCACAACAGGGGGCGCAATGAACGGACAATGGAGAAAAGTAAAGAACAAGTTTTACTGTTGTGAAAAGAGCACAACTAATACAACAATTAATAATTTGGAGGTGTAAGCCGAAATCTGCTGGTGTTGTGTGGGCAGGCTCGAAGGTAGGAGATGTCCGTCCTAGTCGAACCGGAACCACCCAGATCTCCTCTGCCACCGAAACCCAGAAGTACTGGACCCGCCAAGTCCCGAATTCCCAGGTGGCCACTGCCTTCGCTCGTCGGATCCGGTACTGCTGGCGGGAAAGAGCACAAACACACAGGTAGGGATGCGACCGCACCCAGTAGATGGAGAGGGGCGAAGCCGCCTCCACCTCTTGTTACACAGAAGCAGGAAAGGTGAGTACTTATCTGAGCAAGTTGCTTTCTGTAATCAGCTGTCCTGAAAAGGTTTAGCAAGGCTTATCAGAATCTTTAGTATACGTTTGCAGAGAAGGATTACCTTAAACTCAAGGCAATATCTCGGCACTGAGGTGGAGACGCCGTCCTACTGATATACCTCCGTGCTGAGTGGAACAGCTGTGTCCAGTGATGGGTGACAGCTGTCACCCAGGCTGCTCCCATAAGGTGGCAGCGCCCTCTGGTGCCTGGAGCCCGCACTCCAGGCAGGGCGCCCTCTGGTGGTGGTGGGCCAGCAGTACCTCCTCTTCAGCGGCCCACACAACACGCCCCCTGTGATAAACTCATCGCCCCCTTTATATTTTTTTTTCTGGCGCCGGGTCTGTGTTCAGGAAAGGATACTGAGAAGAGATCACTGAAAAATAATTTGGTGAGTCAGAGAGATGATGAAAGTAATATGGCCGTGACAATGGATGTGAAACAAGGTTAAGGAAAGGGCATATCGCAAACTGTACATGAAGATGAATGTTCAGAAACTAGAAAAGGACTTGTACTGATGGGACAGACAACAAAGGGACAGAGCTGGAAATGATGTGCAGCAGGTTAGAGTGATAAAGGATGCAGAAGGAAACGAGCTGCCAAGCGAAAAGAGTGTGTGGAGAAGGTGGAGGGAATATTTTGACAAACTGATCACTGAACAAAAATGAGAGAGAAGACTGGGCGACATGGAGAGTAAATGAAAAAGTGCAACAGATTAGTTAGGACAAAGTGAGGGCAGCAAGTATGGCAGTATGGAGAAGATGGAGAGTGGAGAAGACGCAAAGAGACAAACATTCCCACTGCTACTCTCACCGACAGTAGACCTGTTCAAAATGTCAAATGTTATAAAATCTTTTGGGCCACGTGTTGTTCTTGTTCCACTAATAAAATAAAAGATCTGTGCCAAATTTTATTGTAATCGAACATTGTTCAGGGGTCCCCCACAAAGCAACAATTTTCCCCAAACAAGCAGTGGTGATCACAGTTCCCCTAATCCACTAACTGCTAATTATCAAAGCTGACTTTTTTATTAGCAGATTAGCTTTTCAGATAACTTCAAAAACCATCAGCGGACCAATAAGCTTCCAATAAATTTAGTTCCGATAACTTTTAGAATGTTTATGTATATAGTTAGTAGGGTGATTCTTTAACTACGGGCACTATTGGCCTTGTAAATGTAATTTCCACCACACCATTGCCTTACAATATAAAGCGCCTTGGGGCAACTGTTTGTTGTGATTTGGCGCTATATACATGTGCTCTGATGTCACTGTTTATCTCCATAGAAACTACCCAAACAATCTTTCATACTCAACAAAAATATAAACGCAACACTTTTGGTTTTGCTCCCATTTTGTATGAGATGAACTCAAAGATCTAAAACTTTTTCCACATACACAATATCACCATTTCCCTCAAATATTGTTCACAAACCAGTCTAAATCTGTAATAGTGAGCAGTTGTCCTTTGCTGAGATAATCCATCCCACCTCACAGGTGTGCCATATCAAGATGCTGATTAGACACCATGATTAGTGCACAGGTCTGTCCACAATAAAAGGCCACTCTGACAGGTGCAGTTTTGTTTTATTGGGGGGGATACCAGTCAGTATCTGGTGTGACCACCATTTCCCTCATGCAGTGCAACACATCTCCTTCGCATAGAGTTGATCAGGTTGTCAATTGTGGCCTGTGGAATGTTGGTCCACTCCTCTTTAATGGCTGTGCGAAGTTGCTGGATATTGGCAGGAACTGGTACACGCTGTCGTATACGCCGGTCCAGAGCATCCCAAACATGCTCAATGGGTGACATGTCCGGTGAGTATGCCGGCCATGCAAGAACTGGGACATTTTCAGCTTCCAAGAATTGTGTACAGATCCTTGCAACATGGGGTCGTGCATTATCCTGCTGCAACATGAGGTGATGTTCTTGGATGTATGGCACAACAATGGGCCTCAGGATCTCATCACGGTATCTCTGTGCATTCAAAATGCCATCAATAAAATGCACCTGTGTTCTTCATCCATAACAGACGCCTGCCCATACCATAACCCCACCGCCACCATAGGCCACTCGATCCACAACATTGACATCAGAAAACCGCTCACCCACACGATGCCACACACGCTGTCTGCCATCTGCCTGGACCCCGATGAGGACGACGAGCATGCAGATGAGCTTCCCTGAGATGGTTTCTGACAGTTTGTGCAGAAATTCTTTGGTTATGCAAACCGATTGTTTCAGCAGCTGTCCGAGTGGCTGGTCTCAGACGATCTTGGAGGTGAACATGCTGGATGTGGAGGTCCTGAGCTGGTGTGGTTACACGTGGTCTGCGGTTGTGAGGCTGGTTGGATGTACTGCCAAATTCTCTGAAATGTCTTTGGAGACAGCTTATGGTAGAGAAATGAACATTCAATACACGAGCAACAGCTCTGGTTGACATTCCAATCTTGCGACATCTGTGGCATTGTGCTGCGTGATAAAACTGCACCTTTCAGAGTGGCCTTTTATTGTGGGCAGTCTAATGCACACCTGTGCACTAATCATGGTGTCTAATCAGCATCTTGATATGGCACACCTGTGAGGTGGGATGGATTATCTCAGCAAAGGAGAAGTGCTCACTATCACAGATTTAGACTGGTTTGTGAACAATATTTGAGGGAAATGGTGATATTGTGTATGTGGAAAAAGTTTTAGATCTTTGAGTTCATCTCATACAAAATGGGAGCAAAACCAAAAGTGTTGTGTTTATATTTTTGTTGAGTGTACAAACTGTTTAGGGACATTACAGTGTTGTGGTGGAAATTACGGCAATAGTGTGGGACAACTACATTTTGTTTAAAAAAATCACAACAGTTGTATGACACTGAATAGCCCAATTTTGTTTTGATTATTTTACTTATATTTTATTCAGAGATATTTTAAAACATTAGAAGAAATGTTTCTTTACCATTCATTTTTATCATTGAAGATCAAAAGTCTGGGTGTGGGACAAGCACAAAACGGCAATATTTGCATATAATGATGCTGAAAAAAGGTGAAAAAGTCATCACAGACTACTAGAACAAATTTCTTAAGACACTTTCATTGTAAAGATAACTATAAAAGTGTGAAATTTCCCCTTTTTTCTGTTTTTCATACAATATGATCAAAGGACATAAGTGCCTGTAGTCTAAGAATCACCCAGTAATGGTAAAAACACTTAAAAATCCTGTTGGCTCCTGTGTGTTATGTATTCTGCAGCAGTGAGGCAGCTAAGATGAGCTGAACTCAACTCTACCCCAGCAGAACGGGCTGGCCGCCAGGCTACTACTACCAGTGGTGGGCACAGATAACCAAAAAATTAACTTTGATAGCAGATAATCAGATAATTGAAAAGTTATCTTTGATAAAGATAAAACAATAAACCACCCAAAAATGTATCAGAAGTTACAAATAACCAATAAATTCCAGCATTGTCTCTAGTATAGTTGCAACTACTAACAAGCTGATTTTGAGCTTTAACACCGCGGTCGCTTCTGGAAGCATCAAAAGCGACAACAGACGCAAAGAATGAATAAGCATTTTTGTCTTTGAGCGTCCTGTGCCCTGCTGGAAGCTCCTGTTTACTACATGGCTTCCAGCACAAACGCAAACTGAGAGGAGCCGCAAAGCTCAACTCTCTATTCAATCACAATGCTCCCGTCAGGGGGAGCTCTTGGAAAATAAAGCAGTGCTGACTTATGGTTTGGTGTGAATACTGATAGAATAACTCCATTAATGTCAATTCTGTCATTTGTGCAAAGTTAAGATATAACATATATCTTTTAATGTTGAATAATGCACTAATTCTGAAGTTCTGTAACAAATACAGACAGATGGCATTCTGGGTAAAATGTGTCTCCACTACACTGATTGGTTGATTAATTCTACGTAAACCAACACGTTAATGTGAGGTGTGTCATGTGTTGGTGTTTACAGATAAATGTGCTTTTTTAAAATATGCCATTTTTATTTGTAAAAAAAAAAAAAAAAAGTATTTTCAAAAAAAAAAAAAAAAAAAAGCCAAGTTGTAATTAGATAACCGTCTGATATGACCAGTGTCAAACAGAACACTGCCAACTACTGGTGCCAGTGCGAGTTTTGGCCCTTTTCCAGCTGATTTTTCATTCGTGTCAGAATTTGTTGGATCGCACCGAGTTTCAGGTTAATCGCACATCCTGCATCGTTTAGTATACATGGAGTAACGAGCTGCGTTTAACATCTCATGACCACCTCCTGATCGCCGATTGTATGGCCAGATGAAAATCTAACCTGTTTGATATTCTTGTGCCTGTGCAAACACCGTAGACCTGTCTTCTAATGTTTTTGTTTTGTTTTTAAACTTTGATGTCTCCCATCGAGAGTTTTTGTAAATTAAGTTTGAAAAAAAACCTTCAGATTACGTTTTGCTTCTGGAAACACGTGTCCGACGTGTGGTTTTTGAACGTAGAATGTGTGTGAGAACATAAATCGGGCGCTCTGAACTTTTACACCGTGCACATCTGTGGTACAGTATCTGCCCAGTTTGAGTCTGAGCACTGCCATGAACACTACTGGCCAGTAGATGGCAGCAGAGACCTTGAAAACCTGCCAAAACAAAATTCCAGATAATCTGTGTTGCTACTTGCTACGTTTAAGATGCGTGGAATTTAATAAAAGCAAACACAAAAACAATGTCTATAAACCCAGAGAATATATTCACGAGAGTTTTAGGCACTAGAGTTTACTGCTGTTGTGCTGATCCGAGTGTCTCAAATGCATTTCTCCTGTCATGAACGTACTGCGATTACCATACTGAGATTACCCTATCACTCATAATGCACTACTGGGCACAGCATACCCACACTAAAACCTTAAAAATTAGCGCATTACTTTAAAACTAAAACACAACTCAGCCACATGGGGTGT
The DNA here is from genome assembly GCF_902500255.1 of Thalassophryne amazonica. Lineage (NCBI taxonomy): Eukaryota > Metazoa > Chordata > Actinopteri > Batrachoidiformes > Batrachoididae > Thalassophryne > Thalassophryne amazonica. The sequence goes on along the minus strand of NC_047118.1, from coordinate 28,436,925 downwards.
GCAGCCAGTACATTCTGAGTGCCGATCCCAAGCCCGGATAAATGAGGAGGGTTGCGTCAGGAAGGCATCCGGTGTAAAACAAGCCAACCCAACTATGCAGACTTTAAAACTAAAACATACATCTGATATTTTTACTTTATAAAACTTCAGCAGTGACGTTAATTTAAATAACTTGTCAGAAATAAGTTTGGTTAAAATTTGAACCATAAGTTAAAAATGTATGCCTCTGGATGACTTGGGTGATACTGGCCACGTATCAGTATGGTTTTAAAAGAAATGTTTTTTTTGTTTTTTTTGGTGCCCAGTTCTCCTTTGCCTGCAGAGAATAGAGTGGTTTCTTATAAAAACAGCTGTCGTCTGTTTGCAGAGGATAGAACTGCACATGAGTTCATCTTTGTTTATCATGTTAACGGTCTAAAAATTATCGGACAAAAATTCATCGGAAGATAATTAATCCAATAATGGTTTTCAATGTTTTCAATGCCCACCACTGACTACTACTAAGACAAAAAATAAATAAATAAAAGTCATTACCCTTTACAGCATACAGCGGTCCAGCCATGAGGCAGAATTCCTCAAAAGGAAAGCAGGTTTGACTTGTGGTTTTGATTTATTAACCAAATTAATCTGAATAGTTTAACTACATTAATGTCAAGTCTATCTTTTGTACAAAGTGAAAATATAAGACATATGTTTTATTTTTAAAATAATGCACTAATTCTGAACTTTTGAACATTAACACACACAGAAGGAAAGGTGATGTAAGACAGTGGTAAACATACCACTGTCCCAGTTTTTTTTTTTTGAAACGTGTTGCAGGCATCCATTTCAAAATGAGCAAATATTTGCACAAAAAAATAAAGTTTGCCACTTTGAACATTAACTATCTTGTCTTTGTGGTGTATTCAATTGAATATAGGTTGAAGAGGATTTGCAAATTATTGTATTCTGTTTTTATTTACATTTTACACAATGTCCCAACATCATTGGAATTGGGGTTGTAAATGTGTATTTGTTTTTTCATTTGTTAAAAAGTCATTTGCAAAACTCAACATTCTGTTAAGTTGTAATTCAGGGAGCAACAACTGTATGATATAACTGGGCGTCATTTGCACTGCCATCCAGTAGAATGCAGTGTTTTATGCATTTTGAACCATCTACTAGATGGCATATTATATACTGGCATATTATGTTACGATGCTTTTTACCTTTTTAATCTTTTACTATGCTTTTTAATCTTTTTAATTCATTTGATTTTGTTTTCTGAATTGTTTTGTGTGAAGCACCTTGAGATGACACTGTGGTGATTTGGCACTATATAAAGTGAATAAATTGAATTGAAACTGAGGCTCAGTTTACCCATAATGCAGTTTGACATCTGTGTGTGTTAATATTCAAAACTTCAGAATTAGTGCATTATTTTAAAATTAAAAGATGTGTGTTTTATTTTCACTTTGTACAAATGACTTGACTTAATTCAGTTAAACTATCCGGATTAATTTGGTTTACAAATCAAAACCATGAGTCAAACCTGCTTTCTTTTTGAGGACTCCGGCCTCACGGCTGAATCGCTGTATTCTGTGAATGGAAATAACGCTTCTTTACAGCAGTGACCAGGGCGTACAAAGACTGAAGTGCTGGCTCGTTGGTTGTGTTGGGTTTTTAATGGTCTTTGATTCTGATCAGAAGCGTTGGCAGTGTTTAAACTTGAAGACTGTCAGTAGCTGGGTGTATGGGAGACAATACTGAAAGTTATCAGTTAGCTGTAGCTTCTGCTAAATTTTTTAGTGGTTTATCGGTTTAGCATTATAATCCTTAACTTTTCAGTTAGGTGATTAGGGGTTATCAAAGCTAACTTTTTGGTTAGCTGTGCCCACCACTGCCAACAAGCAATGTGGTAATCCAATAATTCCAGTAATGTTCTCCTCTGGGTGACCAATCAACGACCACTTTTTTTGCAATTAGAAGCCATCACATGTACCTTTAAAAGAAAAATAATGGCACTAGAGTCTTCTCCTGTTAGGGTGACGTTGTCTTGCCAGTGGAGGGCAAGGAACATATGTCACTCTGGGGGACCTCTAAATCTTATCTGATTGAGTTCAAATTTGGTCTGCACCTATAAAACCCCAAGTGGAACAAAAACAACATGTGGCCCCAAGTCTCTCACAACTTTTATTGTTTCAGTATATAACAAGAACAGCCCTAACCGACAGTCTGCTTCAGGTTGTCCAACTGACTGAACCTGCATGTCTTTGGTGACAACACTTTGCACTCAAATAGCTCCACCATCCACCCAGCAGGGACAGACCCACCCACCTGGGGGCAGGCCCAGGACAGGTTTAAGAGCAGCTATAGTGAGGAATTACTTGGCCTCAGCGGTGCATTAGACGTCTGTTGTCAAGCTCTCTTGTTCAGTGTGGGCATCGTTTTAATAAAGTATCTGGTTTTTAAGTCCGACTCTTGTCAGTCTTTGAGTCTTCTGAGTTTGCTTTGCACAACTTTAACACTGACCTTACAAATGAAGCTATAGAACCTACATACACACAGGGAGAACATGCAAACTCCACACAGGAAAGACCAGGTGGCTTTCAAACTTGGTATCTTCTTGATGTGAGATAGCACTGCAAACCACAAAGCCTTCAAAATGTACTGTTCTTGTACTATTATTTTCAGAAATTCATTTTTGTAACCAAAATTAATTGTGTTAAGGGTGAGAGTAGACTGGAGTCTGTGCCAGTGGTCACTGGGCGAGGAGTCCATAGACAACACATTCACACTTCTGTTTAATTTAGCGACTCCAGTTCACTGAAACTGCATGTGCTTTGGAAGTGGGACATATCATCCTGATGGAACCCACACAAACATGGGAAGAACATGCAGGCGGCACACAGAAAGACCCCGATGGGATTTGAAGCAGAGACCTCCTGCTTTGATGCAGCCATTTTTACTATTGTTTCATTCTTTATTGTTACTACGCTATGACTTGGTAGCTTGGTGGTCACATAAATATACTGGAATGCAGACAGCAGAAGCCACAGCAAGGTATGATAAAAAATGTTTTCTATGTTTTAGTTACTATGGCAACAGTGCTGACCTGACACCATTTTGAATATTTTACATTAATATGTCACAGTGTAAAAACAAGATGCATTCAGACTTCACATACACCGTAGATTTTGCAGAGTAAAGTATACTCTGCCAGGATTACATTTGGTCCCATTCCAAATAGAGTTAAATTTAAAAGTTGTTTGGTGAACATCATACTGTTTTTTTTGTTTTTTTTTTAAGTTCAGCAGTAGGCATGATTTAGTAATCTCATCCACATAAAATCCTTAGAAGATTCCCTTGCATCAGTGAGAAACTGGATGTCTAGCATCTTCCTACTTTTAAACTCTGATAAGACTGAAATGATGGTTCTTGGTCCAGTGAGACACTGGCATCAATTTTCTCAAAAGTCTGCGGGTCACAGAGCTTGATCTTATCGTGCCCCTGTTCTGTGGAATGATCTCCCTGCATCAGATTCTATAGAGACTTTCAAGTCCAGACTTAAGACACACTTATTTTTCCTTTCATATGGCTAGCATACTGGCATAGTATGTTACAGTGCTTTTGCTCTTTTAAATTCATTTTATTAGTCAACGCAGTGGCCCCTGGCCTCAGCTTTATCTAAATTCTGTGTCTTTTCGTGAAGTTTAGGGCTAGTGGCCGGCAATTTTTTTTTCTCTCTGTTTGAGGTGCGGCTCCATCCAGAGATGGCTGTGGTGTCTGTTTCTGAAACCGTCCTGTCCTGTGCACTGGCAACATTTCCTGTATATTTGTTTTGTACATTGTTTTGTAAATTGTGTCAGTATCATGGCCCAAGCAGAGGGTCCCCCCTTTGAGTCTGGTCTGCTTGAGGTTTCTTCCTCAAATCATCACAGAGTTATTCTTACCAGTGTCACCTGTGTGATTACTCTGGGGCTTAGTAAGGTTAGACTTTACTTGTGTGAAGCACCTTGAGGCAACTTTGTTGTGATTTGGCGGTATATAAATTAAAATAAATTGAAACTGAAAACAAAGTTTATACTGTTTGGAAATCGTAAGGGGAATGGTGACTTAGGAATCATGATAGATGGTGCCAATGTGGAGAGAGTTGAAGAAATAGAAGAAGGTTTTTGGCTGCTGGATCTGCTGGAAACCTCACATAAAACATGTTCAATCAAAAATATCAAGAAGTATTTCAATCCTCAACCAAGCAAAATATTTCTTGAATTACAAAGCTCTATATATTTTATATTGTTCACTTGTTTTGCCATATCTGAATTACTATGTGGAAGTTGGGGCAACACTTACAAACCCTCCTTCGACCGCTATGCATGCTTCAGAAAAGAGCCATCAGAATGTTTCATAAGGCAGGTTTCTGTGATCATACTAAGACTTTATTCATAAACTCCTTCCTCCTAAAGCTCCCAGATCTGGTAGAATTGCAGACAGCTCTGTTAATGTATGAAGTCAGACACAAACAATGACCAGATAATTATAGAGATTTTTCACTGATATGGCGGGGGGTTAGATTACAGGTGAAACCTTAACTTCAAAACCAAGAGTGTTCAAACAACTATAAAGAGAATGTGCATTTCAGTCAGTGGTGTGAAGGTTTGGAATAAACTTAATGATGAGCTGAAACAGTCTCCAAGCATGAGTCTGCCCAAGAAAAGGCTCAGACTGATTATTTTTAACAAGTACAGCGATGAAGATACAAAGTCAACACTAACAATATATTTAGCAGTGGTGGGTACAGATAAACAAAAAATTAACTTTGATAACAGATAATCAGATAACTGAAAAGTTATCTTCAATTAAGATAAAACAATAAACCACCCAAAAAGTATCAGAAGTTACAGATAACCAATAACAGATAAATTTCAATATTGTCGCTGGTACATTTAAATGAATTTAAGTTTTAATGCCACAATAACTTTGACTAATATTAAAAGTAACAACAGACCCACACACTGAGACCACACTTTTGTCTGTGAACATTCTGCCACTTCTGGAAACTCTTGTTTACTACAGCGCTCCCAACACAGAAACACCATGAGAGCAGCCCTAAAGCCAGCTCTCTATCAATTACAACACTCCGGTCAGGCGGAGGTCTTGAAAAATAAAGTCATGCTGACTTATAGTTTTGATTTATAAATAACATTAATACCGATAGAATAACTCCATTAATGTCAATTCTGTCATTTGTACAAAGTTAAAATATAGCATATATCTTTTAATGTTGAATAATGCACTAATTCTGAGGTTTAGTAACAAACACAGACAAATCGCAAAGGATTCTGGGTAAAAGTGCCTCTGCTAAACACTGATTGATTCAGTCATTCATTATGTAAACCAACACGTTAATGTGACCTCCGTCATGTGTTGGTGTTCATTTTTTATTTGTAAAAACAGGCATTTTTACGGAGCCCTGTAAGTGTCATCGCAAAATGTTTTGCATGTGGAGAGAATGTGCTCACGTTTTATGATGTTGTAAAACATGTTTTACACTGTGCGAGATGATTTTTCATGCAGGAACTTTTGGACCGAGTTTCAGGTTAATCGCGCATCCTGCATCGTGTAGTCATGGAGTAACAAGCTTTAACATCTCACGACCACCTCCTGATCACGATCGTATGGTCGAATGAAAATCAAACCTGTTATTCTGGTAGGCCATCGTGAGATTATCCTCCTGCTGAAAAGCTACAAGCATCCAACCGCTCACACTGTGCCTGTGCAAACACTGCAGAGCTGTCTTGTAATGTTATTTTATTTTTTATTTTTTTTTGCTGTTGTTTTGTTTTGTTTTTAAACTTCATTTGTAAAAAAAAAAAAAAAAGAAAAAAAAAAAGCCATTTGCAAAGCCAAAAAGTTGATTTGACAATCATCTGATATAACCGGGGTCAAACCAAATACAACACTGCCATCTACTGGTTCCCAGATGCTTAGTACTTAGGGCGAATACTGCCATGAATATGATAATGATAATGGTTTTTAAAGTTATCTAAAAAGATAATCCGATAATGAAAACATTATCTTCGATAATTACCTGTTATCGGATTATCGGAAGTGTGCCCACCACTGATAGTTAGCACGATAAATATTAATAAAATAAAATAAAATTAGATGCTTAGTGTAAACCTTATGTCAAAAAACAAACAAACAACCAACCAAACAAAAAAAAAAAAAAAAACTGCTGTCTCTAACATAATTTTGCGTGATTTGCAGGAACTAGGATAATTTTAGAGGGTAATTAATAAACACTGGAGAAGGGGTGAAATTAAAGACATTATACTTCTTCCCACCCCTTTTCAGACATGACAAAATGGGCATATGTGTATTCTTATGTATTCATATGTGTGGGTAAGTATATTATTATGTGCATAGTATGGGTATATATAAGGATTAAACAACTCAAAGCCGTGCATTATATGGTTTGAATGCATGACATGGAGTCTAAAACACCACGACGTGAAGCGGAGTAGCGTTACTCCGTGAAGTGCATTCAAACCGTATAATGCACGGCTTCGAGTTGTTTAATCCGCTTATACCATGGTCCCACACAGTGAGCAAACACACAAATATTTATTTAAATTAACAGAACTTGATAAAAATGTGTGACTATTTGGGACTATTTTATACCAGTCTCAAGATATTTTGTCTCCGATGCACTTACCGAGTCTGCGGGCTAGCGCCACAGCAGGCCACTCACACCACCCCCCTCTCTGCTGTGTCGAGCTGTGGCCAACTCTGGCAACAGGTCCAGAAACTATGCTCGCTGTTTTCATGCAGCCCGCAAGGATAGAACTGTTCTCTTCTTCTTTCCTGTCTTCAATCTTGTCCAGTTTGTCTGATGTTAAATCTTTATGCCGTTGCTTTTGCTGTTGTTCTCGTTTGCTCTCCTCCTCTTTCCATCCCTCAAACATTTTATTTTGGCCAAAAATATTAAAATTCACTTGGAAATCCATGTTTTATCGCATTCCTGTCATTCACCTGTCAAAACACAGCTGATCTTGGGAAAATATTCATTTAATTTACTATAGATTACCTTTATTTATTTTATTTGTAAATGTCTATTCACATAAAGAAAAATTGAAAAAAGAAAAGGGAAAAGAAATCACTTGAAATGGGTTATATGTATAAGCTTAAACATATGTGTATGTGCATATAGGAGAATTTATATGAGTATGTTTATATGCAGGTATGTATGTATGTATGTGTATATGTATAAGATATATTTAAATCTCTTTGGTATTTAAGATATTGTATGCAGATGGATGTGGGTGTATTTATAATGTTTTGTTCATGTGGTTTTTGATAAGTCTAGAATAAATTAACCTGAACCTGAACTGTGGCCAAGTGCCATGCTTGTTTATACCAAAAAAAAAAGGAAAACAAAATAAAATACCAGAGTACAGAATTTTGCAATATTATGTGATATGGAAACACCTTCCACTGAAAAGAAAAAAGTAAACTACATCTGGATGTTGAGTTTGTACCAGTTATTATCGTGCATCACAGCTTGACTCTCTGCTGTCCTGCTGCACAGGACATCGCCTTTCTCATGGATTACATCCATCCAAAAGGAATTTTAATGCTAATTCAAAAGTAAAACAGTTTGATTGTTTTCTGAACACAATTCTGCCTCAACGAGTTTCAATGAGTCTCCTAAAACATTCAGCATGAACCTGCATCTCCACTCCACTTTGCTTTGTGCATCTGTCTCTTTAAATGATATTTCTTATAAAACATTATGACCTTTTAAGAAGTAGCTCAGTTACAACTTAAGAAAATAGACGTCAGGATGCCTGAGGCACATTTACTGCATAAAACCTGTCAAACATCACATACATGGCAACATTAACAAAAATCTTATTGTCTTGACAGTTGAGTGAATGCACAGACACGCTGCTGTGTAATCATATCAGTGACCTCAGTCCATACTGAGCCTGCCAGAGATTCAGACTGGGAATTCCAGCTTGAATGGCCATTCCATTGCACTTTTCCTGAGCTATTTTTTTTTAAATTTTTTTCTGAATTCTGAGTGACAAAGAATGCAGCCGTAGAGGGTCACTTTTAAGAGATGGGGAGAGGCCGGGTGTCTGTCTGGGTGGTTGCTATCCACGTCCAATGGTAGTTTTGTGACAAGGTGGATGTGGCATCATGTGGTAACAGTGCACAATCCCACACCTCATGTGACTGTTGCCAGTGTGCTCGCTTGTGGCGTTGGAAACTGTAGATTTAACATAGGTTACCTCAAGCTACTACGCAGGAGTAGTGATTTTGCACTATATATACATATATTAAAATTAATTCAGATACATTGTCAAAGGAAGAGAGAGAAGTACATGAATTTTTCACAATAACGTATAACGGCGGCTGCGATGGCATGAATGCTACTGCATAATCCACACTGTGACACGAGATGGCCCAGCGTGCTGCACAAACCATTGAGTGGATAGGTTCATTCAGGTGACAGGATCCTTTGAATGGACATTGATTTTATCTGACCCCACATGCTGCATCTTAAACATTAGCAAATTGCTGGCGATTGGCGCTCCGTGCACTGTGCCTAAATTGAGAGAGTGGCGGCATGACGAGATGAAAGAAAAAAAACGGTTACATAACTCGTGGTGCCATCTTGGGTTCAAAATAGCGTTCGCTGTTCATCTTTCTGCATGTAAATCAGCTATTTTATTTATTTATTCACTGAAAATGACGGGTTGTTGTGCATTTGGAGGCAAAAATAGACACAACAAGGGCTTCAAGATGTATAGATTCCCTTCAGATCTGACCAGAAGAAACATTTGGGAAAATAAAGTCAGCGTGTGGGATGGAAGCGACATCATCATCAAAGTTTTGAGAGGTAAATTACTGGGTCAGTCCCATGTACAGTAACATATATATATATATATATATATATATATATATATATATACGAGGTCTATTAGAAAAGAAACCGACCGTTTTATTTTAAAAAAAAACTATATGGATTTGATTCATGTGTTTTTACGTCAGCCAAGCTTGAACCTTCATGCGCATGTGTGAGTTTTTCCACGCCTGTCGGTGACGTCATTCGCCTGTGAGCACGCCTTGTGGGAGGAGTGGTCCAGCCCCCTCGTCGGAATTCCTTTGTCTGAGAAGCTGCTGAGAGACTGGTGCTGTGCTTCATCAAAATTTTTTCAAAAACTGTGAGGCACATCCGAGTGGACAACATTCGAGAAATTCAGCTGGTTTTCGGTGAAAACTTTAATGGCTGATGAGAGATTTTGGATTGTTTCTATCACTGTAAGGACTTCCCAAGGAGCGGGACGTTGTGCAGTGTGACATCGTCATCCTGTTTCAAGCTGAAAACCTCCAAATTTAAGCCTCTGTTGACCCAGAACATCGTGAGAGAACAGAGAACTTTCAGAAGAGGTCAGAATCAGCAGTTTATCCAGACATTCCACTGTTAAAGGAGATTTTTTTTTAATGAGAGACGTGCAGACGGATTGGCGCATCGGCTCGCAGCCGGCGCGGCGCGCCCGCCACAGGAAAAACACCTCCGTGTTGATAACCATTTGTAAAATCCAGGCGGCTTTTGGTGGCTTTCAGTTGAGTGAGTATCTGAGAAATAGTTTAACAGCAGGGCATGTTCCAACTTGTCCTTAAGGCTTCCAACGGAGGTGTTTATATATATATATATATATATATATATATATATATATATATATATATATATATACACATATATACACACACATATATATATATATACACGAGGTCTGTTAGAAAAGTATCCGACCTTTTTATTTTTTTCAAAAACCATATGGATTTGAATCATGTGTGATTGCATCAGCCAAGCTTGAACCTTCGTGCGCATGTGTGAGTTTTTTCACGCCTGTCGGTTGCGTCATTCGCCTGTGAGCAGGCTTTGTGTGAGCACTGGTCCACCCCTCTCGTTTTTTTATTGCGAATAAATGTCTGAATGATTTGGAGCTTTGCTGCATCAATTTTTTTCCAGAAACTGTGAGAGACCTCCAGGTGGACACCGTTCGGAAAATTAATATGGCTTTCAGGGACGATTTTATGGGGATTACACAGATTAAGAAGTGATCCAGATGGTTTAAAGACCGCCCACAACTGCTGAGAGCACGCCGCGCTCCGAGCGCCGATCGACAGGCTCAAACCCCGCTAAAACAACCAGATCATTTCCAACATGAAGGCTTTGTTGATCCGAGACGTCGTCTGACTTTCACAAAAAGGTAGAAGGCGTGGATATCAGCACTTTTTCAGCACATTCCACTGTTACAGGAGTTTTTTTCATGGAAAGAAAAGCGGAGGGACGCGCCACAGAGCCGTTCATTACGTGGCACAAAACCACCTCCATGGTGGTCTCACAGGACAGCTTTCACGTGGATTTCAGATGGCTGTCAGTTGCTTTTCAGTCGTGTGATTATCCAAGAAATTGAGCATGAGCTGGACATGCCCCAACATGTCCTATGAGGCTTCATCATGGCGTTGCTTTGCGCCATGCGGCTCCACCGCGACGCGCGGAATTCCGCTCCTCTTTCCATGACAAAAACTCCTGTAACAGTAAAATGTGCCGTTCATTTCTAAACTGGACGCTGTCTTGATCCGGTATGTCGTCTGACTAGCACAGGAATTGTGAAAAGACGTGGACATCAGCACTTTCTCGGCACATTGAGACAGACGTGCGGAGGAATTCCGCGCATCGCGGTGGAGCCGCATGGCGCAAAGCAACGCCGTGATGAAGCCTCACAGGACATGTTCTGGCATGTCCAGCTCATGCACAATTTCTCAGATAGTCACACGACTGAAAAGGCACCGAAAGCCGTCTGAAAGCCATCTGAAAGCCGTCCTGTGAGACCAACATGAAGGTGTTTTTGTCCCGCGCCCGCACGGTGGCGCATCCTTCCGCTTCTCTTTCATTGAAAAAAACTCCTGTAACAGTGGAATGTGCCAAAAAAGTCTTGATGTCCACGTCTTCTGCCATTTTTGTGGAAGTCAGATGACGTCCCGGATCAACAAAGCCTTCACGTTGGAAATGATCTGGTTGTTTCAGTGGGGTGTCAGCCTGTCGATTGGCGCTCGGAGTGCGCTGCGCTCTCAGACGCTGTGGGCGGTCTTTAAACTGGCTGGAGCACTCCTTAATCTGTGCAATCCCCATAAAATCGTTGCTGAAAGCGATCTGAATTTTCCAAATGGTGTCCACCTGGAGGTCTCTCACAGTTTCTGGAGAACTTTGATGCAGCAAAGCTCCAAATCGTTCAGACATTTATTCGCAATAAAAATCTGACGAGAGGGGTGGACCACTGCTCACACAAAGCCTGCTCACAGGCGAATGACGCAACCGACAGGCGTGAAAAAACTCACGCACAGTGGAATGTGCCGAAAAAGTGCTGATGTCCACCTCTTCTGCAATTTCTTGGATAGTCACACGATGGTCCCACATCACCACAGCGTTCACTTTGGAAATGATCCTGTCATTTCAGCATGTTGATGGCCAACCGGAGCGTGGCTCGCTCTCCACCATTGTGCGGACATCTTTAAACCAGTTGTACCGCTCCTTAATCTGTGTGATGCCCATAGGATCTTCACCGAGCTGTCTGAATAATCCAAATGGTTTCCACCTGGCTGTCGCCCACCTGGCTGTCGCCCAGTTTCTGGCAAAGTTTCTGGCGCTGCTCCAGTTGTTCTGTCTTTTTCCTTGGAATGAAAAAACGCCGAGCGCACAACACACACCTCACACAAAGGCTGCTTACCAGGAAATGATCAGTCAATTCAATCAATCAATTTTTTTTATATAGCGCCAAATCACAACAAACAGTTGCCCCAAGGCGCTTTATATTGGAAGGCAAGGCCATACAATAATTATGTAAAACCCCAACGGTCAAAACGACCCCCTGTGAGCAAGCACTTGGCTACAGTGGGAAGGAAAAACTCCCTTTTAACAGGAAGAAACCTCCAGCAGAACCAGGCTCAGGGAGGGGCAGTCTTCTGCTGGGACTGGTTGGGGCTGAGGGAGAGAACCAGGAAAAAGACATGCTGTGGAGGGGAGCAGAGATTGATCACTAATGATTAAATGCAGAGTGGTGCATACAGAGCAAAAAGAGAAAGAAACAGTGCATCATGGGAACCCCCCAGCAGTCTAAGTCTATAGCAGCATAACTAAGGGATGGTTCAGGGTCACCTGATCCAGCCCTAACTATAAGCTTTAGCAAAAAGGAAAGTGTTAAGCCTAATCTTAAAAGTAGAGAGGGTGTCTGTCTCCCTGATCTGAATTGGGAGCTGGTTCCACAGGAGAGGAGCCTGAAAGCTGAAGGCTCTGCCTCCCATTCTACTCTTACAAACCCTAGGAACTACAAGTAAGCCTGCAGTCTGAGAGCGAAGCGCTCTATTGGGGTGATATGGTACTACGAGGTCCCTAAGATAAGCTGGGACCTGATTATTCAAAACCTTATAAGTAAGAAGAACAATTTTAAAATCTATTCTCGAATTAACAGGAAGCCAATGAAGAGAGGCCAATATGGGTGAGATATGCTCTCTCCTTCTAGTCCCCGTTAGTACTCTAGCTGCAGCATTTTGAATTAACTGAAGGCTTTTCAGGGAACTTTTAGGACAACCTGATAATAATGAATTACAATAGACCAGCCTAGAGGAAATAAATGCATGAATTAGTTTTTCAGCATCACTCTGAGACAAGACCTTTCTAATTTTAGAGATATTGCGTAAATGCAAAAAAGCAGTCCTACATATTTGTTTAATGTGCGCTTTGAATGACATATCTTGATCAAAAATGACTCCAAGATTTCTCACAGTATTACTAGAGGTCAGGGTAATGCCATCCAGAGTAAGGATCTGGTTAGACATCATGTTTCTAAGATTTGTGGGGCCAAGTACAATAACTTCAGTTTTATCTGAGTTTAAAAGCAGGAAATTAGAGGTCATCCATGTCTTTATGTCTGTAAGGCAATCCTGCAGTTTAGCTAATTGGTGTGTGTCCTCTGGCTTCATGGATAGATAAAGCTGGGTATCATCTGCGTAACAATGAAAATTTAAGCAATACCGTCTAATAATACTGCCTAAGGGAAGCATGTATAAAGTGAATAAAATTGGTCCTAGCACAGAACCTTGTGGAACTCCATAATTAACCTTAGTCTGTGAAGAAGATTCCCCATTTACATGAACAAATTGTAATCTGGCATGGCATGCTCTAATCTCTGTAATAAAATTTTATGGTCAACAGTATCAAAAGCAGCACTGAGGTCTAACAGAACAAGCACAGAGATGAGCCCACTGTCCGAGGCCATAAAAAGATCATTTGTAACCTTCACTAATGCTGTTTCTGTACTATGATGAATTCTAAAACCTGACTGAAACTCTTCAGATAGACCATTCCTCTGCAGATGATCAGTTAGCTGTTTTACAACTACCCTTTCAAGAATGAAAAATGATGCAATCGACAGGCATGAAAAAATTCACGCATGGGCACGAAGGTTCAAGGTTGGCTCATGCAAGCACACGTGATTCAAATCCATCAGGGTTTTGAAAAAAATAAAAATGTCCGATACTTTTCTAACAAACCTCGTACGTATGTATGTATAAAAAAAAAAAAAAAAAAAAAAAAAAAAATCAGACCACTGATCTTTTCTCATAATTATGAGATCAGGCTATTTTTATTTATTTATTTCGTATATATGTGTGTAAGTAATCACTTCCATACTTCCATTCTCCCAGTGAAGACAAGTGTGAGAATCCCTGAGTCATAATCGAAAATGTGCCAATTTGTAACCACCGACTGCACTGTGATTGGACATCACGAGCACGCAAAGTGTAGAATTCCCCTAAGATGTTCCTGGATGAATGAAACTCCTCCAGCGGGATGGGACGCCCAGACTGGTATGCGCCCGGCTGGGAGTGACCCCCTCTTTACGAGATCCTGATCTCATAATTATGGGAATATTTTTGACAAACAGTCAAAAGCATTTATAAACCATAAAATCACACATTAGTTCCTTTCTGTTATGTGTTTGGTGGCAGTCAGGCAGCTGTGAGGAGCTGAGCTCATCCCTACCCCAGCAGAAGGGACCTGGCTGCCTGGCTGCTCCAAAAAAAAAAAAAAAAAAAAGTGTAATTTACATTCACAGCATGCAGAGTGCTTAACATGTAGCAAAAGGCATAATGAGCAAAGCAGGATTAACTTATGTTTTGATTTAAAACCAAACTAATTCAGGACAGTTTGATATTAACGTTAACTCTTTTTTTCCGAAGTGAAAATACCACAAATATATTTTAGTTTTAAAGTAATGCCCTAATTCTGAAAATTTGAGCATTAAAACTCACAGATGTCAAAAGGCATTATGGGAAAATGAGCCTCCTCATCACTGGTTCATTGGTTCAATTTATTTGAAGAAAAAAAAAAACACAAGTTACTGTAACATGTGTGTTGGTTTTTATAAATAAACATGTTTTTCTAAATATGTATTTTTTTCATTTGTAAAAAAAAGGCATTTGCAAAACTGAAAATGCTGTTTGTTAAGTGTGATTCAGGCAGCACACCGAATGGCAACCATGTGAGAGCTGGATGCTATTTACACTCCCATTCAGTAGATGGCAATGTTCTATGCATTTTGACCCAAAATGCATAGAAGCTCTGACTCGTGTTGGGTTTGTGATTACCTTTGATTCTACTCAGAAGCACTGGTGATGCTTAAACTCAAAACTGACTCGTCAGTAGCTGACAGTGTACTGGAGTCAATACTAAAAGTTAGCGGTTAGCTGTAGCTTCTGCTAATTTTTTTTTTTTTTATCAGTTTATCATTATAAAAGTTCAGTTTGCGGATTAGCAGTTATCGAAGCTAAGTTTTTGGTTACCTGTGCCCACCACTGCATACACTCCACACTGTGCACAAAGGGGTTTATGCTGGATTTAAGGCAGAGTTACTCTCCTTCAAACAGACTCCAGCTAAACCAGAATGATCCAAGAATCTCATCCTGTACCAGAACTCAAAACACTGAAAAAAAGACAATTGTTCTCATCAAACTGAGGGATCTGACATGAAGACAAGACCCATCATCACACACACACACACACACACACACACACACACACACACGCACGCACGCACGCACAGCACGCACGCACGCACGCACGCACGCACGCACACACACACACACACACACACACACACCCCATTCTACCATGCATTCAAGTGCTTGCACAAACTCCAGACCTTCTCAAAATGGTAAATGGACTGCATTTATATAGTGTTTTCCATCTGCATCAGAAGCTCAAAGTGTTTCATAATCAAGGCTGGGTAGGATTACTTTGAAAGAATACATGTGGATTACATGTATGTATGTACATACATTTGGATTACTTGTAATCTGATTACTTTTGGATTACATGTCAAAGTAATCTACCCAACC
Organism: Thalassophryne amazonica; assembly: GCF_902500255.1. Classification (NCBI taxonomy): domain Eukaryota; kingdom Metazoa; phylum Chordata; class Actinopteri; order Batrachoidiformes; family Batrachoididae; genus Thalassophryne; species Thalassophryne amazonica. The sequence continues at coordinate 28,421,472 of NC_047118.1, read as the reverse complement.
TTGTTCGTAAGATGCCTCACATTCACCCATTCACACACACACACACACACACACTCACACACTGATGTTAGGGTGCTGCCATGCAAGATGCTCACTACACACCGGGAGCAACTCAGGACGTTGCCCAAGGGCACTTAGTGAATTCTGGTCAGGCTGGGTTTTGAACAGAACATCCTCTGGTCTGATGCCCAATGCTTAACCACTAGTTCATCACCTCCCTAACTAGTAAAAACTTGTAAAAATAAAACCTAGTAAAGATGAGAGCATGAGGCACGACTTCATGTCCACATTGGTCCACACTGGGGGGGGGGGTTGTCTTGGCATAGTGCTGACAGACAGCTGGTGAAAAGCGGGTGAGCTCTGGCTGCTACAAGGAGCAGATTCAGGTGACATCTGTGCCTCCTGTTGCAGTGCAATCGCAGAAACACTAAAAGTGAATTACAACATTAATGATAGCGCTCTGCAAGCTGTCGTTCCGCATTACACATCCATTATTCTGTGCATGGCCACTCAGAGGAATCATGAAGGAATGCTCCCCTCGCATACATTCCCCACCTGCACCCAAAGCCGCCTCTCTGCGAGCAGAAGCACAGTGTGAATGCATCGTTTGCTGATAATGGATGGAGGAGTACTTTCCACTGTTACACTGTTTCACCACATGGCACTGAGCTGACTGGAGGGAGGGAGGGCTGCTGACTGGAGGGAGGGAGGGAGGGCTGACTGAGTGAATAACTGACTCTCTCTCTCTATACATATATATATATACGTATATACATATGTACATACATATATATACATACATATATATACATAATATATATATATACACACACACACACACACACATATTTCAAGCGAGTGACCTTCCACCCCACTGCCCACCACCTCCTTGGCTTTGCTTCGTCTATTTCAGACATTTGTTTGATCCTACCGCCTTCTACAACTGAAGGAAATCAATCATGGAGAGATGTCATGTGTGAGCAAAAATGATTGGCCACAAGAATAACATGGATTTGAGAACACGGAGCCCATGCCCTGTGTCCGCGACACAGCCAGGGGTCACATGCACGCATATACACGCCAACATGCAGCAGTGCGGACTGCACACTACCATAATAGACATCTCAGAGCTGTCACCCATTCCCAGACTTTCAATAACTTCAAATCCCCAGAAAACTTGGAGAATAAAGGTGCAGTCGATCAGTCATAGCTGCCTTCACTCTGCACTTCTCTTCAGGGAAATAACAGCCGAAGGAGAAAAACAAAGTCACGATCCCATCGTCTTCCTGCTGTAAAGCACGAGCGTCCCAAGAGGACACGAGGAGAACATTTCTTTCATCACTGCAGCCAAGATACAATAAAAGGAGGTTCATTTTAGACACTGTGATGCAAATAGCATGCACCAGTAAACCAACAACTTGGGAAGATCAGTGTAATCAAAGGTGGAGCTCTAAAAAGTCACATGATGGAAAGTGTAAAAGCTCCAGTGTTGAGTGGACGTGGAATCAGAAAGCAGTGATCAGGCCTGGTTTCAACAGGAGGATGTGAGTGGGTTGGAATTCTGCCACAGAGGATGGACTGGCAGCCGGCAGCGAGCGGGTGCTCTCGCCACAACATAAACAGACCTGAGTGCTGCTCTGTACCGCCAACTGTGATTTCTTCATTCAGGATAGAGAGCCACAAAATGTGTTGTACTTGAAGTGTTTTACAATTACCAGCTGATTATATCAGCTGCATTAGCATATTAAAAGGGAAACTACTTGAAGAAACAGATAATGACTGTGTGCTGAAAATAATTTCACCACTCATCAGCGGCGCACACCGAGATCTGCGAGAAGAAACGTCGATAAATAGTCGAAAACCTTTACTGTGTAAATAATAACAATTACACAGAAATTAGATCAGGCTGTTTTGGTGCAAAGAGAAATAATTCTAATTAAAAACTTGTAGACATGTGGGCGCAATTGTGCAACGCCGAGCAAGCAGCCATCCACAGCAGCAGATTGTTGTTCACCTGTGCGTGCTGTTCACAACGTATCACTAAAGCAACTTCGTGTTCCCCTTTAATTAATATATGGGCTGTCTGTTTTGCTTCCATTCAGAAAGTGCAGCATTCCCATCAGAGACCGGATACAATCAAAATTTAAGTGGGGGGTTAAATTTGAAGTAATCAAATAAACGCTGTAAACACTGCTACAAATTCATGATTAACAACATGTTAAGTCCATATGACTTATATCCTGTCAGTTTTGTTGACTTAATTCAGATTTGTTGTATGTCTTTGTTGGCCGAATGACTTGAGAGCAGGAGCTGCTTGGAAAATTACAAAGACAACAGTATAGTTCAATTGTTTAGAGTCAGATCCCAGCAATATTGTGACAAAAGCATGAAAATTCTTATATAACCATTTGTCATAACATGACAAATTCAATGAGATTAGTTGGCATGAGATCCATTAAGTGCATCATGCTGGAATTCAAGATGGCGGCCAACATGGCTGCCAGAACTACAAAAAAACATACTACAGTAATCATTTGTTTCATAAAGTAGTAAAAATGCACACAACACCGTTTTAAGACACCAGCAACTCAATTAAATGGTTGCTGATATGATCTTACATGTAGACCATGGGCAAATGCAAGATAGTGTCCAATATGGTGATAACCATGTCGCTTTTAAAGAATTATACAGCATCATGAAGGTATGTGATATGAGGGGTTAGAGATGAATTATAAAAATGCAACAGTTACTAAAAATAGTCCAAACACAACAAATAAGGGAATAAGGGACATATTCAATATGGCGTCTAAAGCAGCTACTGTCTTTAAGTAAACAAAACAATTTCTGTATATATATATATATATATATATATATATATATATATATATATATATATATACACACACACACACACACACACACACACACACACACACACACACACACACACACACACACACACACACACACACACACACACTATGTTATTGCATATATTATTCCTATGATGGACCAGATTTATTGGTTTAAATTAAAAAGACTAAAAGCATTTCAATGTACCTAGAAATCATACAATACTATTAATTATCTATCGTATTGTAATAATATTTTATTATAATTCACGTTATAATGTAATATCAATATAATTTAAAATCAATAACGGAACATCACAATGTACTTATATCAATATATTTTACTTAATTGAATACATGATACTATGTGCCATAGCATACAGTATTATGTATCAGTATGTGTGTAGTGTGAGTATTATTTATCCATTTCCGTTTGTTTCAGTGAATCCAGTTTTTGTGACCTAGATTTCAGGTATTCTATTGTGAATAGTTACAACTGTGGTCCTACAGGCTTTCCACATGTAAAATAACACTTGCTGTGTATTTGCATGAATTAATGTGATTGCTCATCTTGAAATTGGTCAAACACTTGTGATTTTTATTTAATAGTTCTTATTTAGTGTAGTGTCTACATTATATAAGTTTTGTACTTTTCTTATAAGGTTTAATATGTCAGGTTGTGTTGCAAACGAATTGAAATTGGTCCATCACCAAAGACCATTTTATTCTTGTTAGTATAGGAATATTTAGTATTGTTAAGTATTAAATTTGAAGTTCACATATAGACTGTTTCAAATAGATAGTTTAGCATGTTCCTCCTAAAAATATGTAATTCTCTACAGAAACTGTGTCAATTTACAGTACATAGTTTACTAGCATGTTGCCCATGGGAACCACATGCTCTCGGTTGTGTGGTGTTTATAAAATAGGTAGCTGACATTTTTGTGACAAGGGTGGTAAAGTTCTAATCTATGCTAAGAAATTAAGCAAAGCTTGTATAATGAGTTGGAATGGCATGTGCGTCAGAATGTTTTAGAACCTTAGACCTCAACAATTTTTAGAAGAACTCAACCCTTATTTCCTGTTAATTTTGTAATTGTTTAATGTTAAATTACTGTCTTAACCCTCTGGGGTCGACACCGTCGTATACAACAGCTGAGACCAAGCTTTACTAAATTGTGAATAACTTTTTAATGATATGAGATAGAAACTTGCTTTTTTTTTTTTTTTTTGCTGAAAATTTAACTCTGCTGACTTTCGAGCCACCATCCACCATCTTTCTACTCCTCATAGACGCTGTGTGATGACGTGAGCAATGTGAGTGTCCAATTGGAATTGGTTCACCGTCACATGGTTTCCCAAAATTCAATCGTAGGGCAGATTCACCTCACGTGACACACCAAAGATTGTTTTTAGGAGTGATGTGTTACTAGTTGGCCCATTTGAATAGCCCCCTGGCTCCTCCAAAAAAATGCCCTCGGACCCCAGAGGGTTAATGTATTCTATAAATTGTGTAGGTTCTTATCATATATACACTATGATTATTTTACTTTTACTTCTATTTTATCAATTGATTTTTAAATGGACCACAATGGAAATAAATGTTTTCACTTTCTTGTCATCCATGTATTTTAATGTATTTACAATTATATTATGTACTTATATTGAACTTAAAATCACTCACCACACTCACGCTTTTAATCTAAAAATAACTTACTGCCCGCTGCTGGAATGGCATGAGTCCAGAAAGTAGTTAGCAGCACGCACACATGCACAGCTGCTTTAAGCAGGTTGTTTTAATTTTGACAAATGACAGTGGCTGAAGACATTAAAACCACTAAACATTTCACTCATGATACCAAAATGAAACTTAAGTCACTCATGGTAAGAGCAACATGAGACTTATTTAAACTGGATAAATCAACTGAGCCACAAAAACACAATAACACTAACGATCCTGTTAACCTAACATGAACCACAATAATAACATGTAAAACTGCAAACCCCCAAACTTCCATCTTAAAATGAACTCTAAAGTGCACAGGCACCCAGTGGAGGGAGGCCAGGATTGGTGTAATGTGTTCCCTCTTTCGTACTCCAGTTAGCAGATGAGAGGCAGCGTTCTGAACTAACTGGAGACATGCAAGGGAGGACTGACTAACTCCAAAATAAAGTGCATTACAGTAATCCAGCCGAGAGGTAATGACGGCATGGATTACTGTTTCAAAGTGCTGATGTGTGAGAAAAGGCTTCACCTTGGCAAACTGCCTGAGGTGAAAAAAAATATTGACCTAACTACTGCACTAATTTGGCAATCCAATTTAAAATTGCTGTCCATCTTAAAACCCGAATTAGTAGCACTAGATTTTGCATGAACTGCCAATGGACCCATCCATGATTTAACATATTCAAGACATGACAGGAGGGATTTGAGAGTAAAGGCATCATTTTTTTTTCCTCAGGGGGACAAATATCTGGCTCGCATCAGCTTAACAATGAAAAGCAACACCATGTTTTCTGAGGATAGACCCAAGGGGTAAATTAAAAAAATTCAAATTTATTAATTTATATAGCACCAATTCACGATGGTGTCACCTCAAGGCGCTTCACACAACACAACTTAAAAAAGCAAAACAAAATGAATTAAAATATTAAGAAAAAAACAGCAAAAGAATGAAAACATGAATAAGTAAAAAGACTAAAAGAAGACATGCAATAAATTAAATAAATAAACTGCTAGTGATAAAACAGGGAAAAACGATGTGTTTTCGATTGAGATTTAAAAATCTCTACAAAGTCTGACTGTCGTATGGCACGGGCACATCATTCCACAGAGCCGGGGAATGATAGGAAAAGGCTCTGTGACCCACTGACATTTTGTTCACCCGTGGGACACACAACAGTCCTGCACCCTGTGAACGCGAGGCCCGAACCGGTACATAGGGCTCAACCAGGTCGGCCAGGTAGGAAAGTGCCAGTCCGTGAACAATTATATAGGCCAGTAACAACACCTTAAAGTCTGATCTCAAAGAGATGGGAAGCCAATGAAGGGATGCCAAAATGGGTGGAATGTGGTCAAAACGTCTGCTTCGTGTCAAAAGTCTGGCAGCAGCATTTTGAACCAGTTGAAGACCCCAAGTGCTGGACTGTGGTAAACCAGAAAATAAAGCATTGCAATAGTCCAATCTGGAAGAGATACACGCATGTATCAGAGTCTCAGCATCAGTCACAGACAGGATGAGACAAATCTTCACTATATTTTGCAGATTGAAGAAAGCAGTCCTTATAATGCTTCTAATCTGGAGGTCAAAGGACAATGTAGGATCAAAAATTACCCCAAGGTTCCTCACTTTGTCCGTATTATGTATAACACATGAACCTAAGATAAGCGCTAGATGGTCAAACTGATGCCGATGTCTTGCTAGACCAAGAACTATCATTTCAGCCTTATCAGAGTTTAAAAGTCGGAAGTTGCTAGACATCCAGCTTCTCACTGATGCAGGGCAATATTCCAAATATTTTATGTGAGTAAGATTACCAGCAGTTATTTGGATGTACAGTTAAGGATCATCAGCATAGCAATGAAAGCCAATCCCCAAATGCCACAGTATATTCCCAAGGGATGCTACATAAAGGGAAAAAAACAGGGGGCCTAAAATGGATCCCTGCGGAACCCCAAACTTCATGTCCCTAAGATCAGAGGTAGTGTTATTGTACAAAATACAATGAGACCGATTGGACAGATATGACGTGAACCACGCAAGGGCAGTTCCAGTAATCCCAAAGTGATTCTCCAGCCTATCGAGTAAAATATTATGATCCACAGTATCAAAAGCAGCGCTAAGACCGTAGTGGTGTCCGAATCCATTGCCAGCAAAAGATCATTCACCACTTTAGTGAGAGCTGTCTCTGTGGAGTGATATTTCCTAAAAGCAGACTGCAGTATCTCAAAAAGATTATTCTCAGTAAGGTTGTCCACGAGCTGTGGTGGCACCACTTTTTCCAGTATTTTAGAACAAAATGATAGATTTTTTCAACACACACCTGTGTGTTTGCATAACAGTATATAAAACATTTTAGAATGATGTCCTTCATTTTGTTAGTCTTATTTTGATGGTTCTGCTCCTTGTGCCTGTTGTTACCTTTTGGTCACTTAGATTTCTGGCTTCACATTAGTGGGATTAGACAGTTTACTCACGACAATTCCCTCACTCCAGTGCCAGATTTTCTCATTTGTGTCCCAGCTTTCTCCTGTTCAGTTTCAGCGTTTTGACATCCAGTTAACAACATATATTGCCTTCTAGTTTCTTCTGAGGTTGGCCTGTCCTGGTATGTGTGATTACTGTTTGCTGACCTTCTGCTACCACATTTGGATTCACCTTTTGCTGTTGCCCTCATGGACACTGTTGCTGATTGAGCTGATTAAGTGTGTACTCTGCCCAACACCAGGTACTCCTTCAGTCAGGCAGACTGAAATAGGCCACAAAGGGTTATGAAGAATCTGGCATCTATACATCCTGTACATGTTCTGCTGAGAAACATGACAGGCCGAGATTGTTTTGGGGGCACGTACAACCAACAGGGCCCTGTGTGACTCCACCACTGTGACACATCAGAGCTCCTGAGGGTGGTGCTGGGTGAGCTGATGTGGTACCACACTGTGTCCCACTGTACTGCACAGTGTGTCAGAAGATTATTGTCTCTCAAACTGAATTCATGCAGGCCTTTATGGCACTATACACTTTAGACAGTCTGCTTCTAGGTTGCTTTTTAAACTTTGTAATACATTGGCAGTCTTTTCATTGCATGCGTGTCTCCACTGATGAGCAGCTGTAAACGCGTGTGGCAGTGAAGGAGCTTGAATGTCACACAAGTCATCAGGCAGCGAGCTTTTATTCCATTTCAGAGTGGAGGCAAAGTGAGCGTTCACAGGTCAAGTAATCATTAACTTATTAATATTTATCAACACCACCCTCCCTGCAGATATGTGATGACATTTTGTGCTTTGGAGTGGTCAAAATGACTTAATGCTGCTTTGAAGTATTTTGATGCTTTCAAGCACTTTGGAATATTTTGTTTGACAGCAGTTAATTTGGATCCACTTTTTCTCCTTTTGCTCTGAATTCAACACCGCTCTTAATCAATATGCACTTTTCCTGTCCTTTTCCTCCCGTGTACACATATCTCCCTGTCTTCCCAAACTGGTGAATTTGTGCTCTTAATCAGCTTGCCTGCCTTGTCTTTTCACTGGAGGCTGGCAACACGCTTCCCTTCCCCCTTATTTCGCTGGCTCTCAGCAGACAGGCGCACTGATTAACATGCACGCCCAGGTAGGAGCTCCCTACGCTGCCCACCAGGTCCGCACACCGTTGTGCTCAGTATTCAGTAGCAACCATCTTGCCACACATCTGTTGAGCTGTTCCGTCCCAGCTCCATAATTATCTTTACAACTTTACCCCACTTCTGGATCAAAAATCAAGGAATATTTCATGGAAGATAGTGGATAATAGAGGGAGAGGGCATACGTGGAATGCTGAGTTGGAATGGAAAAATGGAGTGGGTGTTTAGATGTGCACATGCATGGATTGGGGGGGTGGTACATTAATTCCCCTCATGTCACCAAGAAGTCACTCCATTTAAAGCACACACCCGGCTAGCATGTGCCTGATCACATACGTCATGTTTGCTGCATTTGAGCTCCCATTCAAAGCTGTGCCGACTCCCTTTTGATCCAGATCTCTGTCTGCTGTAGTCATGAGGACCCTTAAGGTGTCGATGGCGGCATTTCCATGTGGTGGTGGGGTCACTGAGGAAAACGGTGCATCACTGTGCAACTGTGATTTTGTTAAGTGGCAAATACTAATCCACTACGTACATCCCATTATTGTGCCATGGCATATTTGTCAGCAGCTCCAAAAACAACCAAAGAAGTGAAGAGAGGGAAAGAAGAGGCATCCAATTAATATGAAATTGTCTCCTGAAGTCAATAAGGTTTTAGTTCCACCTGAGTGTTTCTAAACGTGAAGAGTAAGGATAATTATAATTCTGTGCAGTATTTATGCTATTTACGCTTTGCCTCTGTCATTACTACAAGCTGTAATCCTCCGACCCGTGTTGTCTGCATGTGTTTGATGAGCCTTATGCCAGTTGCAAAAATACTTAAGCTTGTTTCCCATTCCTGAAGGCTCCAACAACTATCTCATGCACAAACAATATGAAATTAATCACTGTTACTATGGCAATGAGGAGCAAACAGTATCATAATCAGCGCTGCCATCAGAAAGTAGTTTCAATCCAGAGGGGTAAAGGTTGCTGTGGAAAGAAGAACAATGAGCTATTTTAGTCAATCTGCTGTTCTACATACATGGCAGCTTCATTAGAACAGCCCACTGCGTGCATAACCTTCTGAAGGCCTCCTACCAACCTTCTGCAGTATTAGAAATAATAATCTCATATGTGTGTTTCACCCTCCATCCTTCCTTCCATCCAGCAATTATGCCCCCCACCATCAAAAGCCATCAAAAGAGTAATTTCACTTTTTCACAGCCAGGCATTTCACATTTCCTTCTGTGAAAGGCCTGAATCATCCCCTTATCTCCATGGCTATTACACAGTGTGCATGAGAGTGAAAACAATAGGCTCAGCGTGATGAGATCATGGCACTTCATTTCTCCGAGGCCACTCCGGTAGACACAAAGACATTCCGCCATCAGCAAGGAGGATGGGACAGCGCCAGCCAGAGGATTTCTCGGTCACTGAGCCAGGGTTGTGAGGCTGGTTCTCCATGGTAATAAGGAGTGAAACAGTAAGAGGAGGTGGAGGAGGGGGCAGAGAGAGGACGTCCTTAAAACCAGGCTCAGTAACCAGAATGTAGACTTTCAACCCGATTCAGGTAATTTTATGGAAAGCAGCAGTGTAGTATCAGAGCTGGTATCTCAGTGGTATGAGAGAGGTTACCAATATGTCACTATGGCTTCAGGCGCTGGTAATGATGCCAGTTCGTGCCCTTGGTCAAGACACTTCACCTGCATTGTCCTAGTCTGCCCAGCTGTAAATGGATCCTGGTGTTTGGTACTGACTACTGGACCCTTCCATAGTGAGTAAGATGCAGTCACTTCACGCTACACAATACAGGATTGGCACTGGCACCATTGGGCCTCAGGGCCTATAATGGAGGACAGAGCAATGATATAGTGAGTGGTGTTTCTTACAGACTTTACAGAGAACTTACAGAGTTTTGGATCCTTATTAAATCTGTACTACTGCTTTTCACACAGGACCTGAGGCTGTCATGATTGCAGTTCTTTTCATGTCCAGACACATCACTGTTGAGATTGCTTTCAGATGCAGCTTTGTGTTTTGTAAAGCATATTTCCTTAATGCAATCACTGCCAGAAACAAAAATGCTGCAATCAGACTGAAGCAAAGCCTGGAGTGGCCACTGGCCAGTCACTGGCCACAGTGAGGTCACATAAACCATTCAAGCAGAATTCAATGTGTGTTATAAGGTTGTTAACCATGTGCCCCGTGTTTATAGCTTCAGATTGGCTGATGACATCAGCACGACCCAGCTCGTCACACCAGACAGGAGTTAAAGAGAGTGAGAAAGACAGTTGGACTGAAGAAGTCTAGTGTGCAGTAACGGCACAGTCGTGACTCAGAGGGTCTATGGGCAGCTTGGTTCATTCAGCTGTAATTTGAGGATCATGCGACACATTTGGTTACTTGTTTTGGCCTTACATAGTAATGACAAGCTCTCTGCAAAATAATAAGTTACTATTAAACAGGTTAAAGAGAAGGGAGTTGTTAAGGTTCGGCCTTGAATATGTTCATAATTGGACCATCCAACCTCAAGCCCATCCAATCTCTGTACTCTCTGTACTGAGCTATGTTTGGGTGCTCGGCAGTAAGTCAGACTCGTTCCCGGTGGGGGTTGGCCTCTGACAGGGCTGCGCCTTGTCACCAATCCTGTTTGTGATATTCATGGAGAGGATATTGAGGTGTAGTCGTGGGAGGAGGGTTTCCAGTTTGAATGGGCTCAGGGTCTCATCACTGCTTTTTGCAGATGATGTGGTCCTGTTGGCTTCATCGGCCTGTGACCTCCAACACTCACTGTGTCAGTTCACAGCGAGTGTGAAGCAGCTGGGATGAGGATCACCACCTCTAAATCTGAGGCCATGGGTCTCAGCAGGAAACTGATGGATTGCCTACTCCGGTTAGGGAATGAGGTCTTGCTCCAAATGAAGGAGTTCAGGTACCTCAGGGTTTTGTTCACAAGTAAGGGGACAATGGAGTATGAGATTGGCTGGAGAATCAGTGCAGCAGGGGCGGTGATGCATTCGCTCTACCATACTGTTGTGATGAAAAGGGAGTTGAGCCAAAAGGCAAAGGTCTCGATCTACTGGTCAATCTTCGTTCCTACTGTCACCTATGGTCATGAGGGTTGGGTCATGACCAAAAGAACTAGCGGCCAAAATGGGCTTCCATAGGATGGTGGCTGGTGTCTCCCTTAGAGACAGGGTGAGAAGCTCGGTCATCGATGGGGAGCTCAGCGTAGAGCCGCTGCTCCTTCACGTTGAAAGGAGCCAGCTGAGGTGGTTCCGCCTTCTGGTAAGGATGCCCCCTGGGCACCTCCCTAAGAAGGTGTTCCAGGCATGTCCATCTGAGAGGAGACCGCAGGGAATATCCAGGACTAGGTGGAGAGATTATATCTCCACACTGGCCTGGAAACGCCTCGGGATCCCCCAGTCAGAGGTGGTCAATGTGGCCCGGGAAAGGGAAGTCTGGGGTCCCCTGCTAGAGCTTCTGTCCCTATGACCCGATCCCAGCTAAGCGCCTGAAGATGAGTGAGCGATGAGTGATGTTCATAATTTGAAACCTTATACTTATTTTAAATGTTAATTCCCTGTAAAATATAAAACATTTCTGTTTCTAGTTCTGTACAAACGCCTAATATGAATCCACTGGTGTGGGTATAGTTAGTGCTATGGAGTTGGATGATTTGAACTTTTAACTATTTGCAAGGTATAGTCAAGCCCAATGATGATATGTACTCCTACCAATAACCGTCACATACTGGACATTATCATCACTGGAAAGACACCCATCTCTGACCTGACCATCCTCGATCTTACAGTCTCTGACCATTAGGTAATTTCCCTATCTCTGGCAATCCCATCCTCCAACCACTCACCCCCCACAGAGAGGGTTATGAAGTACAGCAACCTGCACAGACTGGACACTCCATTTTTTTTTACTGATTCCAAAATATCCAACCTTTCAACTGATTTCACTTCATGTTCCCCGATGACATGATCAATTCTTATAATACCACCCTGATGACCTCCCTCAACACCCTTGCCCCTGAACAATCAAGGAAACCACCTTCCAATGCTCCTCACCCTGGTTCACGGATGACCTCTGCTGCATGAAAACCCATGGCTGACAGCTGGAAAGGCTGTGGAGCTTACTGTCCATCTACTGGCCTTTAGAGAACATCAAACTGCCTATTCTGCTGCTGCTCTAAAGGCTGCCCGCTCATCCTACTACTCTGCACTAAGTGACAGTGGCAAAGCCAATCCAGAACCCTATTCTCCCCCATCAATCACCTTCTCAACCCCACCAACACTGACACCCCAACTGCTTCTTCAAGTCTGCGCAGTTGTTTCTCTGCTGTCTTCAAGGCCAAGGTCACAGATATCAGAGCCAACATTGTACTTTTTACAGTAGCTGCAACCCCACCCACCTGCCCTCCCTTCTTCAACGGTTCCACCCTGTGCCACTTCAATGAGGTGACGACATCTGCACTTTTACCCATCATTAACAAATTCAAGCCTACCAGCTGCTCACTTGACCCCATACCCACCCCACTGCTGAAAGCCTGCTCACCATCCCTGGCTAAATTTTTACAACACTCATCAACAAATCATTTCAGACTGGTGAGGTGCCTGTTCTTTTTAAAACAGCAGTTGTCACACCACTTTTAAAGAAACCAAATCTGGACTGAGGTCTTCTCTCCAAATATGGACCAATCTCCAACATTCTATTTCTTGCCAACATCCTTGAGAAGGCTCTGGATGCACATCTTCACGCTCACCTTTCCAGCAATAAACTTTATGAAGCCTTCAAATCCTGTTTCTGGCCTGCACATAGCACTGAAAGAGCCCTGGTAAAAGTGGTTGATGGTAGCCGACTCTGGGTCACCCAGCATCCTGGTCCTACTTGACCTGAGTGCGGCATTTGAAACTATGGACCATAACATACTCCTCCACCACTTTGAGACCTACACTATGGTGATGGGCATTGCCCTGAAGTGGTTCTCCTCCTACCTCAACAACCAGAACTGTCACACATTACTGGGGGTTTCTAGGTCCGACAACATCACAGTGACATGCAGTGTCCCACAGGGGTCAGTGCTTGGGCTTATCCTGTTTTTAATCTATCTACTCCCACTTCAGACAGCACAATATCAATTTCCACTGTTATGCTGATAACACCCAGGTCTACATCAAAACACAACCCAACATCAATAGTACCATCTCTAACCTAAACACCTGCCTGGAAGGCATCTGTTTCTGGATGAGCAACAACTACCTCCACCTCAACAGCAACAAGACAGAGGTAATCCTGATCCGCACCCTCATCCAGTTTGCCAAGGCGGTCAATTGCAGTCCCTCCCTTAATAGGCAACTCATTCCTCAGTCCTCTGTTGACACCAATCTCTGTGTTAAGTTTGACCCAACTCTCATTTTCCAAGCCCATACCAAACATATCTTCAAGGCTTCCTTCTTTCACCTCAAAAGTATTCTCAGACTGAAGCCTTCACTTTCACCTGATGACACCAAAAGAACTGGTCCATGCACTAATCTTCTCAGGAATTGACTACAGCAATGCACTCTTCTCTGGTCTCCCAGCAAAATCAATCAACTCTCTTCAACTAATCCAGAACAGCACGGCAAGAGTCTTCATTGGCTCAAAAAAAAAAAAAAAAAAAAAAAAGAAATAAGCCCACTTAATCCCCATACTTGTCTGACCCCACTGGCTCCTAGTCCACTACAGTATCAAATTCAAAGTCCTCCTCCTGAGTTACAAAGCTCTGAATGGCCAAACCCCCAGAATGAATAAAAAGAACTACACTCACTTGCCACAAGCCTGAATGCACAGTGCACACATGCAGATCGGAAGCAATTAGGTGGTTATTGTCTTGTTCAAATATAGTTCAACTCACTGTCTGTGTGTGTCAGGATGGAATCAGTGCATCTTAAGTCAATGGTCAACCTGCTCTTCACCTGAGTCATGTGTACAACTTTCTATTTGTTGTTTTTGTTGTTTTTTTTTTGTTTTTTTTAAATATCATCACACAATCCATTTCCAAATTGGAATCCAATGCATCCAACACCTGCTGTTCCTGCCTGTTCCATTCCAGCTGGTCTATCCTAAATTTTTGATAAGTAGCATTTCGGTGCTGCCAGAGTAGCTTAGCTGCCCTGAGGCGAGCTGCTGTAACTGATTAGTCTTCAGTGTGTGTATCAATATCAGGCTCAACATGGAGAGCAGATGCATCATGTAACTCACTTTAATACCTTGTAAATCTGGTAAGATGTGGGAGACCTTGAAGAGCATTTTGGCCGTTCATTGCTGTGATGCTTCACAGTCTGTCGAACACTGAGCGGTAAATAAAACAGTAAATAGACTCCATTTCAATAGAGCCTTTCTAGCTCTGAACAGATGCTCAAAGTGCTTTTAAATGTTGCCTCATATTCACCAATGTCAGAAGCTGCCAAGCAAGGAATATTACAAGCATTTTACTTGGAAGAGATATGGTGGGATTCCCCTCAAGCGTTTGGGACCGCTAAGCTTGCTGAGGTGTTACCATGCTTTCTGGAGCATCAGTTCAGTTTTTGCAAATGTCTGTTGTTGCCTGTTGCTACAGGCAGTAAGTTATATGTAACATGACTAAAAACAGTTCACGTTCCTGAATGTACACGTCACAGAAGAAGAGAGGGGCAGCTGCACTCTGCAGACTTTTACTGTGAAAGTCAAAGTCACTGTGGCTCGCTAATATTTGGAAAACGTAACAGGACATGACTGTTTATCCTAAAAATAATCTTTAATTTTGTATTACAGGACACATTTGTGGAAAAACCAGTTACAGTTGGATGTGTGTGATGATAAATAACAGCATGAGAACATTATTTTCTAATGTTCATGATATAGTTTGTAAAATAACTCCTGCTATAGAAATATTTGCACTTGGTTTTAACAGGTGTGCAGGTGCACTGCATTTAAATACATATATCACTTTTCAGAGGTTGTCGTGCAGGTTGCTCGTCTGCACACCTGCACCAACATGGGGATTCAGGATGTGACTCCAGGACACCTCAGTGCTGTTACTGGGGATGAGAGAAGTGCTGCTTTTACACCATCCCCTCCAACATTTTACATCCATCTGGTCAGGGGATCAAACCTGAAGCTCTCCACTCACAAGGCCACTGCTTACTCCTGACTGGAGGGAGTTCGACTTTGGCCAATTCAGATCTCTGTGATTTGCTTTAAGCGTTACGGGGTTTGTGACACAGATTGTCCACCATCCTACTGGAACAGATCCCATTTCTGTTTCTTTAAATCTACATTTGTCTGTCTTTAGAGCACAAACATTTCCTCCCCGTCTCTCTCCCTGGAAATCAGGAGGGGTGGAATGATCATGTTAGGGGGTTCACAGAAGACTGACTGTTTATTATTGTCTTCGGCCCACTTAACTCTGACAGTAACAGAATGAGATAGGGAGAGAAGCGAGTGCCATTAATCACGGTGTCGGGAGGGCCCGAGCTGAGGGGAGACGCATCCACATCACATGTGCCTGGAAGAGGAACACAAAGTGATTTTCAGGCCAGCCGGTGTCACAGCGCCGCTGTGCTGCCTCCGAGTTCAGGCTGCTGGCGGTTGAAGAGTACACGGGGAAGAAGTGGGCAGCTTCTCACACTCAATCTTCTTCAAATGTTCTGTCACGTTGCACCTACAGCCGCCCCGTTAAGACACACCTCAACAAGGACCAACACGACTGTGTCGAGTGCAGCTGTAATTAAACCACAACTTACGTTGTTTAGCAAAAAAAAAAAAAAAAAAAATGTAGAGACTATAAGATTGTACCAACTGGTTTCATGTTACTGCCCCCTGTCTGCCAAAGTGCAGTTGTCTCTCTCTGCCAAAATGGGTTCATTCTGTGAATGGAGGTGACGCCAATTGCAGCACTCCTCTGATTTATCAAATTCCCTGACACAAGCAAGAAGGTCAATGGCTGCCTCTGCCTGCATGCCTCCGTGCCTGTGTTCCGCCATCAGTGTTCCATCTCCTGCCTCTGTTTGGGGAATTACATTCCTTGGTATTTGATTCTTTTCAAGGAAGAAGAGAAATAGCATCGCCCCCGAGGAAGATGCTAAGAACATCCAGCAGCAGCAGATTTGCAGTTAGCTCACAGTCAAGATGCATCATCCAGTTTGAAAAACTTCAACTGTACAGGAATATGAATAGTTTGAAAAAGAGAGCTCTACACTGTAAGAAAATTACAGGGGAAAACTGGGAAACAGTAACAGACTAGAAAACATACATATACACACACACACACACATATATATATATATATATATATATATATATATATATATATATATATATATACACACATATACATATATACATATATATATATATATATATATATATATATATAATGTGTATGTCCATGTATGTCTCCTGCAAATATTCATAGAAGTGTAACAGGGTCAATTATAGAGCAGCAAGTGTGTGTGTAAACTATGGTTTACATTACTTATTTTTATAATTACACAAAATCAGTGTAATTTTAGCTTTATTTGTATTTATTCTCGTTAATATCTGATAGGTTGGGCCTCCACATTAGTATGAGGTAGCTTAATTTGAGTCCGTACTCCTCTGTTCGCGTTGCAGTGTGACACTCCACATTTTTGCACCTTTTCCTCTCCACTTTTGTTACTGATCTCTGTGGGAGAGGGGCATGTTTTTGTTTTGTATTTTTATGGCTTTTGTTAGGAGCCTTAAAAATTAAATGGAGACAGCCTCCAAACATATCTACGTCTGAGTCTCTTCTTCTACAGAGTCAGACACAACCACTTACACAAGTACCACATATTAACACATACTTCAAAATTCAAGACCAAGTGATCCCAGTTCATATATCTATCAGTGTATGTATACATCACTCACTCACTCACCTTCAACTACTTAGTCCAATTACATGTACAATCTCACACAACTATGTGGACACACGTGGATATGACCTCAAGGTTACAGACATGTCTGTGTCACCTGGCTGTTTGTTTTTAGCAGCTCTGCCGTTGCTATCCAGTGCGCGGGAGGGGGGCGGGGTTTCCGTTTGTCCGGGGGGTGAATTGTACAGAGATGTTAGCATGCTAATTAGCGCTACAGGAACGTCACTGAAAGACACTGTAGTGAAACAAGTGAACTTTAGTTCCATTAAGTAGTCAAGCATGAAAGAAAAGCTCTTACAGACAGTGTCGGTTGTTTTTCTGTACTTCTGTAGTTAACCTTGTGCACTCAAACACCAAGCAACCCTGCGCTGGCCTCACCCCGGCATGGTGCCCTCGCCCTGACACCACGCCCTCTGCGTGCTCGTGGCCCTGATTTGTGGTCACGTTGTTCTTTGGTACTCACTCTGGGTTTGTGGCGGTGGGTTTCTGTGCATCTTTGCACAGGTGCCGCTCACTCCACTGATTGTTCACATTCCAGAGAGCAGGTTGAGTGAAAACTCTGAGTTTGTTAAAGCACAAATTATGGAACCTCTTCTAGGTTTCTGCTTCAGAAGAGGAGTTTAATCAAGTCTGAGAGAAAGCCTTAACTCAAGCTTAATTCACAAGGGGTGGTAAAACAGTTACTATGGTAACTTGGTCTGTATAAACTCCGTTTCTCTCAGCTGTTTCACTTCCTCATTCATTAATTGTAAGTTTCTTCATCAGCTGCTTTCATGTTGTTGAAGGTTGAAGGTTGCCATGGTGACTGCCCGTATCAGGGCTCCATTAACAGTGGCTTTTTGTTTTGTTTTTTTGTTTTTACTGAAAGTGAAGTTACTTAGAGTTGATTAACTCAAATCAGCTATTCTGGAAAGGAAAATTCTAATTTTCCTGTCTCAGGGTAAATCAACTCAGAATTTAGAAAAAAAAAAAAACCCAGAGTTTGTTGAACCACCTTTATGAAACAGCCTGCAGCACTGAGAATTTGTTTTTGGTTGTCTCTGACTTTTTAGCAGAATATGTGTTTTTTTTTTTATGTTGTCTCATCTGCCCTCACACTCCTACAATCCTCCCTGTTAACCCCCAAAACATGAGTTATCCACAAACCGTTAATTGCAAAATGTGAGTACTGAAAAAATATCCCCCAAAATGTTCATCATCATGATATCATTCATGATATATATATATATATATATATATATATATATATATATATATATATATATATATATATATATCATTTGGTGGGGAGGGCAGGGGTCAGTACAGCCTGGAGAGGTGATCCAAGCAGCTCTCACTTCTGGTGTCAAGCGCCCGGTTCCGCTGGGTGTGTCCCTCTCGGGGGACGGTGTCAGGTGAGGAGTTTGACTGGGACGGTCCACCTGTCAAACTCACAGAGGACAGAACCCCCCCCCCGGTAAACAACTCAATAATCTGAAGAGAAACATTGTAGAAAAACAAGCAACACTAGTTTCTAACCTCAGGAAGGTAGACAACAAGCTACAACCTTATTTTTATTCATATGAACCGTCCTCTGAGCTGGAAAAAATAATATGGATCTGAACAAGCAGACGGTGGAGAAACATAAGCTTAGGGACCATCTACAAAGTGCAAAAACAAGACACCAGAAAAAATATTCAATAAATTCAGGTGTGGTTTCACCAAATTCACTAAACACATCAGTGATCTCCTGCTGGTTAAACTACAGCACTCAGTTTGGAAAAATGTCATTGTGAAAAACTTTGGAGAAGTTTTTATTGTTTAAATTGTCAATAGTGTCAATGTTATATGAGCAAAGCGTAACGCAGTGGCACAAAGCTCAATCATGGCACAGGGCATCCTAAACAAGAAGTGCCAAAATTCAAATCCACAGTAAAACAGGAAATGTTCAAATGTCAAACACTTCTTGGATTGACAGACAAGATCCCATGGAATCTCCCGGGAACTCAGTGGCAAGCTCACACTCAAACAGAAAGTGCCGAATTCTCAGTCACAGTGAAACAGGAAATGTTCAAATGTCAAACACTTCCTGGCATGGGTGGAGCTAGAGCGGAGGCCAGAGTTTCACTGGACTCCCCTGAAATCTGACTGGACACAGAAGACTGACATGTCACAGCACCACACGTCTGGTTGAAAGAGCTGCATTTTGAAATCAGTGAGTCACATTGACTGCTAGGTTCCTCACCACAAAAAGTTCTGATCCACCTTAATAGAAGAAGAAAAATGTTTGCTTCAGATTTGAACTAAACACGTCATTTGAACTATAGACTTCTAATCACATCAAACTTATATTGGTGAGTAAACAACCATATTTTATGCCAGAAATGAGGTCTAGGTTGTTAAAAGCATCATTTCTCCTTTAATTCGGGGGGTCTTACATGTTTAAGCTAACAGCTGGTTCATGCTCTGTTGGCTTATTAGTGCAGCAGATAACTGAAACAATGCTTTAAATGGTGATACATGCATCAAATTCAGCACAAATACAGCTGGAGCAAAATTAATGGAGCAACTTTAAGTTTTGACCCCTGTACAAACTGAAACTGACCTTTGTATTTCACACATTTTAATTTCTTTATTCCATTTCAAATACATTTTTTTCTAAAATGATGTTCCTTAACTCAAACTGAAAGCAAATCTCTACAACTTGATAGAAATAAATTAAAAATCTAAAATCCACCTTCCTGATGAAGTGGTGTAGAGGAGGATTTTCTTAAAAAGAAGACCTGAAAGTTCAGCTACAATTTGACAGAAAGTACATTTGAGATGAAATTCTAGATTTGATAGTTTGGTCAAAGAAACTTTTTGTATTTCTTCATAATTGATGTAAATAATGTCCAAGAAATATTCAGTGACTTGGAAATGTTCATGTTTCCATCCCCTGACTTGTCTAAGGAAAACTGGCAATAAAACTGATTATTATTTACAGGTTTTATCAAGTTTTAGAGATTTGCTTTCAGTCTGAGTTTGAGGAAGATAATTTTAGAAATTTGTATTGTTTTTTTTTGTTTGTTTGTTTGTTTGTTTTTCTTGTATTTAAAATGGCATAAACACATTAAAATGTGTGAAATTCCAAGTGTTCCAATACTTTTGGAGGTCACAGTATACTAACGTTATGATGAGTGCAAAATGAGTGTGGTATTATTACTGTTTGTTTAAGAATGTTTCATTTTCACTGTTGCTGCACTTTGTGTCAAATCATAGTCATATCGTATATCATATTGATATGAAAATTCAGTAAGGTATATCTTCTATTATACATTCCAAATCTGAGGTGGAACTCTACTAGTGTTAACTAAGGTACACTAAAATATCTTTAAAAAAGAGAGAGAGAGTAGAGCCACTTAGGTGCCTGGTCCTGAGAACCAGGGATGGTAGGTTGAAATGCTTTTATATCCCATGGGAACTCTCCCTACCCACCTAAGTGGCTCAAGAATATGGACAAGTGACATTTACATGACAATTTATATGACAATATTATATGACAATATTGAGATATGAAAATTTGGCCATATTGTGCAGCCCTACTGTCAACTAGCTGAAAACTTTGAATATTAATTTACATCTACATAAAAAAAAAATGCTTAAAGTGGCAGGGTGGCTATAGGCGAGGAGTATGGGGGGCAGAGCTCCTCCAGAAGTTGAAAGGCAAAATAAGGAAAATGCTAAAAATGGTGGGGGTCTGGGGTGGGGAGCTCCCCAGAAGCTGAAATGTTTTAGTCATGCTCATGCTCCCAAGAACCATTCTACTGAAAAAAGTCTGAAGGACCTAAAGGACATGGTTAGATGGAGAGGAGCTTTTCCAGGCATGTGAGAAGCAAATAAAGAAAAATACTTAAAAAGGTGGGGGGAAGCTGAAAGGTTTTTGCCATGCTAATGCTCTGCTGAAGCATTTACTCAAAATAAAATCTGAAGGACCTAAATGACATGGTGAGATGCTGACGAGCTTCACTCATTCATGTCTGCAACATATGCATATTATGGTACGAGTGACACCAAATGTTCTGCACACATCAGTGGGGCCCTGCTGGTTATATACTACAACACTCTGTTTGAAAAATGTGCAAAAATTGAATTTTTTTTTTATTTTTATCATTAAAATAAAATTAAAATAAAAGTTTTGCACATTTTTCCAAACTGAGTGCTGTAGTTTAACCAGCAGGACACCACTGATGTGTTCAGTGAATTTGGTGACACCAGACCTGAATTTATTAAATATTTTTCTAGTGTCTTATTTTTGCACTTTCCTGCCCCGCTGCACTTTTAATTATGCGCAGCCGTCTCAGAATGAATTTGAATGAATTTGTGCTGCCATGACAAAAATTTTGCACTTTTCATGACAATATGACAAACCTATAAATTAATGTATATTTCATGCTGCTGAATCACATCAATCGGTGAGACTGGGTTGTTCTCCGCCGTCTGCTCGTTCAGCTCAATATTATTTTTCCAGCTCACATGGATAAAAAATACGTTTGTAGCTTGTTCTCTACCTTCCTGGGGTTAGTGTTGTTTGTTTTTCTACAACGTTTCTCCTCAGATTATTGAGCCGTTTACCAGAGGGGGAGGTTTCTGTCCTCTGTGAGTTTGACAGGTGGACCGTCCCAGTCAAATTCCTCACCTGACACTGTCCCCGGAGGGAGACACACCCAGCGGGACCAGACAGTTGACTCCAGAAGTGAGAGCTGCTCAGATCACCTCCTCAGGCTGTAGTGAACCCTGCCAAAAATAAATAAAAAAATAATTATTATTTTTACTGTGATAGGGTTTGCGATTACGATTTCGTGCAGTAATTGATCCATAAACTGAAATCCATAAACTACTTAAACTGGCAAAATATATATATCATGATTGATATTCACGTTTTGTGAGACCTGCGTTCATGTTTTGGGAGACATTTTTTCAGTATCCACATTTTGCAATTAATGGTTTGCGGATAATTCATGATTTGCAGCTGATTCACATTTTGGGGATTAACATCCCCATAAATCCTTGTACTCCATGTGCTCGCTATGGCTGACAGGCACTTCTGATATTTTATGATCCGTTGACATGTCTCAAACATGAAGTGGAGAGGTAACAGGGTGCATGGACTCTATTTAGGGTGTACTCAAGTAGAGGTCAGGTGTCAACCCACCACAGAGTCCAATTTTTCACTGCAATGTTCTGTTTTTGCAGTTTGTACTGTTGCCTCACAGCAAGAAGGTCATGTGATCACTTCTCTCCTGGTCCGTTCTGTGTGTAGTTTCAATGTTCTGCCCCTGTTTGCGTGAATTCTGTCTTGGTGCTCCGGGTTCCTCCCACTTCCAAAGACATGCCAGTTAGGTGATTGGAAACTTTAACACCAAATGTGTGACTGAGGGT
This sequence comes from Thalassophryne amazonica, assembly GCF_902500255.1. NCBI lineage: Eukaryota > Metazoa > Chordata > Actinopteri > Batrachoidiformes > Batrachoididae > Thalassophryne > Thalassophryne amazonica. The sequence continues at coordinate 28,398,974 of NC_047118.1, read as the reverse complement.
GTGCCTGTGTTTGTCTGTGTATGTGTGGCCCTGTGATAGACTGACATCCTGTGTACTGTGAACCCCACCTCTGACCCTTCTGGGATAGATCGATCTATCGATCTATTGATCTATCTATCTGTAGGAGTATAATATACAAATAGTGACTGGTTTGGATGCGTAGAACTGTCCCAGTTCATGGCTGAGTGTGGCAGTGGGAAGCTTCTCAAACTTGTCTGGTGAAACACCATGCAAATCTTTCCCGTCGTCCTTCGCTATAAACTCCTTGAACAGTGCGGAACTTTTCTTCATACTTTTCGCGGTACTCACACTATCTTTCTTGGATAGAAGAGTGTTTATCTCAGCAGTATCCATGGATGCGACACATCACCCCTGCGCATGCGCAAAACATTGTTGCCCTGTTATGACAAAATTGCAGTCACTCATAATGTTGCCTAACATGGTGCAGAATCAGTCAATAATGTGGCTATTGTTAACTTTGGATGATTTAATGTGAAAAGTATTGCAATTATTACACGTGAATCAGCCAATCAGAACAAAGGATTTCAGTCAGATGTATAATCATACACTTTATCCATAAACAGCAGAATGACATGTTAAAGCAGTATGTCTCTTTCAGCACATATAAAGAAAAAGAATGAGCATAAATATCCCATTTCTTTCACAGAAAGAAACAAAAAATATATATTTTAAGTTTTTTCATGAACATAATCTTGTAAAAAACCACCCACAATACCCTTGTTTGAGGATGCTAATGTTCACATTTTGGACCGTGAAGACAGATGGTTTGAAAGAGGAGTTAAAGAAGCCATCTGTGTCCACTGTGAGCACCCATCACTGAACAGAGGTGGGGCATTATGAAACCAACTTTCCCCCATCTACAATGCAGTCCTGAAAACGCCCATTCGCATTGTTCTACAGGTGTCCTCAATAGGTCACGTTTTAGAAAGGGACAAAGACCCACTTTGGTTTCACTTGAAACCACTGTTTGTGGTGACCCACACCTGGTTTCACACCTTGGTGCATGTGATTAGCCACATGAACAATAGTGGGTCACATACCACCTCCAAGGGACAAAAACTCCCACTGGGCTTATCCTTTGACTCTCTAGATTTTGATTTTGACAACTGAAGAAACCTTTCGGATGAGAGGCGAAACATTTTTAAGAAAGAAGTCCATTCACCCTTTTTGAACTCCAGAGATGACTATGACCTGGATGACTGAGAACCAACACAAGCACCCACAGTCTTGCAATATTATTCAGCATCCCCCATGAAGAGATAAAGGGCTTGGGCAAGGACAGGGAACTGAGGGATGAGCTGATCGTTTTGTTGACCACTCAGTGGAGGGATGAAAACCAGCGCCTGTTGGTACTTCAGTTTAACAAAATGTTCGGGATATGAAATCATCACTGACAAACATATTGTCCCCATAAAAATGAACAAAATGAGACTGGAGTGTGACAGGATATGTTTTTAGGCATTGCTTTGGAAAGCAGAACAGATGTGGCACGTGGCAGAATTGGCATATGGTCGCCTTCACCAAAATGTTCAGTACAGTGCGGCTCAGTCGGCAGTGGCAGCTTCACTCTGTCAGGCGTCAGTCTCTGTGAGTCAGCCCACCACACTGAAACGTTATGAAGCTTCGGCGCCTGTCACATGGCTGATTGACAGCTGTGCTCTTAACTCTGCCCACCATAGCAACAGCAGCTGCACACCTTCCTCTGCTATCAGTGACACCCAGATGTGCTACGGCAGCTGTCTCCCAGATTATTCCTCCGTGTCTTTCAGCCGCCATCGACATAGACAGACGTATAAATATTTAATTGTTCCAGAAAGTGCAGGTGCATTAAAATGCTCTTGGCCTGGGAATCCAGTCAATCCAGCTGAGAACTTTAAGTTAACTTATTTTGAGTAAAAGATTTTTTTGGCTTCTGTTGATGTCACCATGTGGAATCAGTAAAGTCAAAGCCCAGATACATTTTTTTAGCCACAGGAGAGCTGAAGACTATGTAGAAAACTATGTTTGAATATCTCAGTGACCTCAGATTTGACCTTGACCTTTGACATGTCTTGTGAAAAGACAACCACCGATTTCATCATTTATTAAAACTGAAATTATCCTTTGCATTTTGAAGATATCATTGCATAAAGATAAGCAGACAGACATAATCGCCTCTTTCTGAGCTAAAAACAATAATCAAAACAAAAAAGACAGAAAGAGGTGAAGGAAGACCTGATGGATGATTGGACCTCACTGAGTTGAAATGTACGTAAACATCAGAGATGACACTTTTTGCCAAAATTTCTGCACAGCCATGCAAGATGAGATGACAGGCTGCACTTTTGGATTTACCTTGAGGACAAATTCACCTGACATCAAATGTCTAACAAGGCAGGCACGGCCATCCTGTTTTCCCATTGTCCCTTCAGTTACAGCTATAAGTCTGCTGGAATGTGTCACTGCTAACCATGATGCAAAAATTACATTGTGTATGTCCGTCTGTGTCGTCTTGCCGTGTCTAGATTCCTGCACGTGTCATCGCTGACAGTTGATCATAATACACAGGACGCTTTAGCTACTTTCTGTAATTTAGACTTTTTTTAAGCCTTGACTCATTCCCAAGCAACAGATTGCTGCTGTCGCTGCAGTTGCGCCTCACAGATGAAGCTGCATCACTTCCCGATCAGCCTGACAGGATCAATCCAGAAGCTCATTCGCTCGCAGTCAATTAAGCCATGTTAGTTTTGACAGGAGCCACGGGCAAAATAACAGCCATCACTATCCGAGAGGAAAATATGTGACCAAAAAAACCATACATTTGTTTTCCAGGTGTGTGTGTGTGTGTGTGTGTGGGGGGGGGGGGGGGGGGGGGGACTAATAATGTGGACTACTCCTGATCTTCATTGATTCTGGCTGCACACGTGTTTGGTCCACTGGCACGCTTAAAAAGTCTGCATAAATGGGAACTATTTTGTCTTTTGATCACATTCTGATGTGCTGCCAGTGTGATAGGACTGGATTCAAGCACCAGTTTCAATTAACATTTGTTTTCATTTATATATCCTTCTGAATCCCAATGTACACTGCCTATTTGTGGCGGCGATATAAAAAAAGCAGTTTACAGAAACTTTATGTGGCATACAATGAGTGCCTAGATGGAGTAGCGCTAGCCATTTGTTTGTAAATGCTGATGTACCTACATGTCCTGCTGTGCTCAGGAATTTTATGTATAGATGCATGTGTAGACTTACAGTGTCATGCAACAGCATAATTGTAATGCTAGTGAATCCTGCAGTGAGTACAGTCAGATTCACTTCAAGATTATGGAATCATTGGTGTCACAGTTTATATGTGACTTTTTGAATAATGTCATGTACTGTAGTTTCTTTTTTCTAGATCTCCATCCATCCATCCATCCATCCATCCATCCATCCATCCATTTTCTTCCGCTTTATCCGGAGTCGGGTCGCGGAGGCAGCAGCTCAAGCAAAGCCGCCCAGACCTCCCGATCCACACACACCTCCCCCAGCTCCTCCGGGGGAACCCCAAGGCGTTCCCAAGCCAGCCGAGAGATGTAATCCTTCCAGCGTGTCCTGGGTCTTCCCCGGGGCCTCCTCCCAATGGGACGTGCCCGGAACACCTCTCCAGCGGGGCATCCGGAAAAGATGCTCCTCACCCTATCTCTAAGGGAGCGCCCAGCCACCCTGCAGAGGAAATCTAGATCTTAACTTATTTATTTATACTTGTTCTGTATGATTGTATATGTTTTTATGGACCTTTTGTATCTGGAATAAAGATTGATGATGATATAGTGCCAAATCACAACAGAGTTGCCTCAAAGCGCTTCACACAAATGGTAAAGCGCTTTTCCATCTGCATCAGACGCTCAAAGAGCTTTACAATAATGCCTCACATTCACCCCGATGTCAGGGTGCTGCCATACAAGGTGCTCACTACACACTGAGAGCAATAGGGGATTAAAGACATTGCCCAAGGGCCATGAGTGATTTTCCAGTCAGGCTGGGATTTGAATGGAGGATCTTCTAGTCTCAAGCCCAACGCCTTAACCACTAGACCATCACCTCCCCCACCTCCCCCACACAAGTGGGGTCTAAACTTACCAACCCCCAGAGCAACAATGGTAAGGAAAAACTCCCTCTGAGGAAGAAAACGTAAGTAGACCAGACTCAAAGGGGTGACCCTCTGCTTGGGCCATGATACAGACACAAATTACAGAGTAAGTCCCTTTGGCTGCTCCCTTATTTGCACTCGGGGTCGCGACAGCAAATCCAAAGGGGATCTGCATGTTGAAATGGCACAGGTTTTATGCCGGATGCCCTTCCTGACGCAACTCCACATTACATGGAGAAATGTGGCAGGGGTGGGTTTGAACACGGAACCTTCTGCACTGAAACCAAGCACATTAACCACTTGGCCACCACCCCTGCTACAGACAGAAATTACAGAACAATTCACAAAACAAATATACAAGAAATGCTGTTGGTGCACAGGACAGGAGGGTTTCAGCACAAATACCACGCCCATCTCTGGATGGAGCTGCACCTTAAACAGAGAGAAAAAACAGAATCAAGCATCACAAAGACAAGAAATACAGTATAATTTGTCAGCATTAAACAACAAGAAAAACAGGATACTAAGGTGATCGCCAGCCACTAGCCCTAAACTTCACTAAAAGACCCAGCATTTAGGTAAAGTTGAGGCAGCGACACACTCCATTTACGAATAAAATGAATTAAAAGAATAAAAAGTGCAGAACTATATTATACCAGTATGCTTAACCATATGAAAGGGAAAATAAGTGCATCTTAAGTCTGGACTTGAAAGTCTCCCCAGAATCTGACTCATTTATTGATGCAGGGAGATCATTCCACAGAACAGGGGCACGATAAGAGAAAGCTCTGTGACCCACAGACTTTTTATTCACCCTAGGGACACAAAGTAGTCCTGCACTCTGAGAACACAAAGCCCAGGTCGATATGTAAGGTTAAATTAGGTCAGCTAGGTAGGGAGGTGCCAGTCCATGAACAATTTTATAGGTTAGTAGCAGAACCTTAAAATCTGATCTCACTGGGACAGGAAGCCAGTGAAGAGATGCCAAAATGGGTGTAATGTAGTCAAACTTTCTGCTTTGTGTCAAAAGTCTGGCTGCAGCATTTTGAACCAATTGGAGAGCCCTAATGCTATACTGCGGTAAACCAGAAAATAGAACATTGCAGTAGTCCAATCTAGAAGAGATAAACACATGGATCAGGGTCTCAGCATCAGCCATAGACAGGGTGGGACAAATCTTTGTTATATTTCACAGGTGGAAGAAAGCAGTCCTCATAATATTTCTAATATGGAGGTCAAAGGACAATGTAGGATTAAAAATTACCCCGAGATTCTTCACTTTGTCAGTGTGATGTATGACACACGAGCCTAGGCTAAATGTTAACTAGTCAAATTGATGCTGATGTATCACTGGACCAAGAACCATCATTTCAGTCTTATCAGAATTTAAAAGTAGGAAGTTCTGGACATCCAACTTCTCACTGATGCAAGGCAATCTTCTAAGGATTTTATGTGAATGAGATTACCAGCAGTTATCGGCATGTATAACTGAGTATCATCAGCATAGCAGTGAAAGTTAATCCCAAAATGCCGCAATATGTGCCCAAGGGGTGCTATGTAAAGGGAGAAAAGCAGGGGGCCTAAGACGGACCCCTGTGGAACCCAAAATTTCATGTCACTAAGGTTAGAGGTAGTGTTACTGTAAAAAACACAGTGAGAACGACAGGTAAGTATGACAGGGTTTTCTCTATATTATCAATATACACTCAACAAAAATATAAACGCAACACTTTTGGTTTTGCTCCCATTTTGTATGAGATGAACTCAAAGATCTAAAACCTTTTCCACATACACAATATCACCATTTCCCTCAAATATTGTTCACAAACCAGTCTAAATCTGTGATAGTGAGCACTTCTCCTTTGCTGAGATGATCCATCCCACCTCACAGGTGTGCCATATCAAGATGCTGATTAGACACCATGATTAGTGCACAGGTGTGCCTTAGACTGCCCACAATAAAAGGCCACTCTGAAAGGTGCAGTTTTATCACACAGCACAATGCCACAGATGTCGCAAGATTTGAGGGAGTGTGCAATTGGCATGCTGACAGCAGGAATGTCAACCAGAGCTGTTGCTCGTGTATTGAATGTTCATTTCTCTACCATAAGCCGTCTCCAAAGGCGTTTCAGAGAATTTGGCAGTACATCCAACCAGCCTCACAACCGCAGACTACGTGTAACCACACCAGCCCAGGACCTCCACATCCAGCATGTTCACCTCCAAGATCGTCTGAGACCAGCCACTGGGACAGCTGCTGAAACAATCGGTTTGCATAACCAAAGAATTTCTGCACAAACTGTCAGAAACGTCTCAGGGAAGCTCATCTGCATGCTCGTCGTCCTCATCGGGGTCTCGACCTGACTCCAGTTCGTCGCCGTAACCGACTTGAGTGGGCAAATGCTCACATTTGCTGGCGTTTGACACGTTGGAGAGGTGTTCTCTTCACGGATGAATCCCGGTTCACACTGTTCAGGGCAGATGGCAGACAGCGTGTGTGGCGTCGTGTGGGTGAGCGGTTTTCTGATGTCAATGTTGTGGATCGAGTGGCCCATGGTGGCGGTGGTGTTATGGTATGGGCAGGCGTCTGTTATGGACGAAGAACACAGGTGCATTTTATTGATGGCATTTTGAATGCACAGAGATACCATGATGAGATCCTGAGGCCCATTGTTGTGCCATACATCCAAGAACATCACCTCATGTTGCAGCAGGATAATGCACGACCCCATGTTGCAAGGATCTGTACACAATTCTTGGAAGCTGAAAATGTCCCAGTTCTTGCATGGCCGGCATACTCACCGGACATGTCACCCATTGAGCATGTTTGGGATGCTCTGGACCGGCGTATACGACAGCGTGTACCAGTTCCTGCCAATATCCAGCAACTTTGCACAGCCATTGAAGAGGAGTGGACCAACATTCCACAGGCCACAATTGACAACCTGATCAACTCTATGCGAAGGAGATGTGTTGCACTGCATGAGGCAAATGGTGGTCACACCAGATACTGACTGGTATCCCCCCCCCCAATAAAACAAAACTGCACCTTTCAGAGTGGCCTTTTATTGTGGGCAGTCTAAGGCACACCTGTGCACTAATCATGGTGTCTAATCAGCATCTTGATATGGCACACCTGTGAGGTGGGATAGATTATCTCAGCAAAGGAGAAGTGCTCACTATCACAGATTTAGACTGGTTTGTGAACAATATTTGAGGGAAATGGTGATATTGTGTATGTGGAAAAAGTTTTAGATCTTTGAGTTCATCTCATACAAAATGGGAGCAAAACCAAAAGTGTTGCGTTTATATTTTTGTTGAGTGTATATTATCAAATATTAATGTCTTTACTTTGATTGTTAATGTCTTCACTTTGATGTACTCTCTGTGATCGTGTCTTTGATTCTGTTCTCTAGTTTTCATATATACATATATGCATGTGTGAGAGTTCATGTACCATTATTCCTTTAAATAATTACTCATTGTCAAAGCAATCATAAACTGTCAAACGAGAACGTGAGCAGATGATCTTTGGCTTAGTTAATGTGCAGACTGTTTTGCTAGAGTTATGTTTTTGCTAAGCGCAGATGTGCATCTTTAATTAATGGTTCAGCCTTGAGGGAAGAGCAGGGTGACCGGAACACTGGTTCAGGGCTGGACATTATTATGGGAAGCCTAGGAGACTGAGGGCTCAAAGCCATAACAGTTTTCATATCAACGTGAGACCAGACTTTGTGTCTTTCCATTGTTTTGTGATATTGTCACTCCTGTATGCTTGTACGTAACTATATTCAATAAAAAGGAGAAGCAAATGGGCGGGGCCTTCAGAGCAGATGACAGGTCTTGACGAAGGGACTCACTCGTTTGTTCTCTCCTGATCAGGAAATGAAATTCAGTCTCTTGCGTGATCATTCTGTTGTGCTAACTGAGTTGCTCTGTTACAGATTTCAACTCTGACAGACGTCAACCATGTAAGGGCACTCCCAGTAATCCCAAAGTGATTTTCCAGCCTATCAAGTAGAATATGATAATCCACGGTATCAAATGCAGCACTGAGATCTAAGAGAACCAGAACCATAGTGGTGTCCGAATCCATTGCAAGTAGAAGATCATTCACCACTTTAGTGAGAGCCGTTTCTGTCGAATGATATTTTCTAAAAGCAGATGGCAGTGCCTCAAAGAGATTATGCTCAGTAAAATAGTCCATGAGCTGCCGTGACACCACTTTTTTTCCAGAATTTTAGAGCAAAATGATAGATTTGATATTGGCTGATAGTTTTTCAATTCACTAGGGTCAAAATTAGATTTCTTACGCAATGGTTTAATTACTGCAGATTTGAAACATTTTGGAACAGATCCAGAAGTTAATGAGAGATTAATCATTTCCAGCACAGTTGGCCCAAGAGTGGACCACAGGTCCTTAAACAATTTTGTTGGTATAGGATCAAATAAGCAGGTTGTGCTTTTTGTTGACATTACGAGTAATACCTCTAGGTAATACCTCAGTAATGGAGCCCACCTCAATAGCAGGGTGTAGTGGCTGGGTTAAGGCATGCTGGGAACGATGCCATTTCCGTTCTCGACATCTAGAATATGCTTGAGGTCACGCAGGTAATCATTGAACCAAGGTGACTGTGTTTTGGGGGAGTGCACTTTTAACACAGGTGGCGCAATCATGTCGAGTGCAGTTTTAAGCACTGAGTTTAAACTATCCACAAGACTGTCTACTGATTGGGTATTTGCCAAATGTTAAAAAGCTAAGACATCATGCAGTCTAGCTTCAAGTTCAGTCTTAGTTGAGGAGTTGATGCATCACCGTAGTGATAAATAAGGTTGTTGTTCCACTAAACACGGCAGCAAAACTGTAAACTTAATAAGTGAGTGATCAGAGACCACTGATGTAAGAGGCATGATGTCAATATTCGTGACAGCAATACCACGTGTGAGAACCAAATCCAGGGTATTTCCACTAATGTGCGTCGAGTCCCGAATGCATTGCCGAAATCTTTATGCAGCTACAATTTCCATAAATGATTTGCAGAGGGGATCAGAAGGCTTATTTATATAAATGTTAAAGTCACCAATGATCAGAATGTTATCTGCACTAGTTGACAAGTTAGAGATGACCACACCAAATTCATCTAGGAATTCAGAATATGGGCCAGGAGGCTTATATACAGTGACAAAGTAATATGGCTGATTTTTATTCTTCTGACCTTGGCAATGTGTAATATCCTGAGCAGAGCAGAGAATCAGGTGCTCAAATGAGTTGTATTTGTGACCCCCAACAGCTAATAAGCTAAACCTAGATTTATAAATAAGAGCAACACCCCCGCCTTGCTTCGCATCATGCGGGATGTGACTAAATGTATATGCTGATGGGCAGGCCTCATTTAAGGGGAGGACAGCTGTGGTTTAAGCCAGGTTAGAGTAGAGAAGAGTAGAGTAGACTAACTTTATTGATCCCCAGGGGGAAATTAAGGTGTCAAGTAGCTTACACAATACACATAATGCCCACATGGACATTTCAAGACACACATATACACAACTAGCATTAACACAGGTCAAAGACAAGGGGAGGGAAAAAAAAGCAGCAATTGTGCAAAAACATATCCTGTGAGTTGAGGTAGACAAGAGATTAACATGACCAAGAAGCAATGAGTGTTGACAGATAAGTCTATAATGTAGTATTATGATGTAGAAGTTAGAAGAACTAAGACATTAATAGTATTCAACAGAGAACAAATATCCTGGTAAGGTGCATGAAGACATTCAGCAAAAAGTTAAAGTGATCAAAAAGCAGTGTTAAGTGTACTAAGCAATGATAGGAGTGAAGATTTCTCAATCGTCACAACTTCACAGTCCAGTAAATAGTAAAAAGTGTATTGCACAGTCCACACACACACGCACACACACACACACACACACACACACACACACACACACACACACACACACACACACACACACACACACCACACACCACACACACACACACACACACACACACACACACACACACACACACACACACACGCACACACATGCCTAGAGGTATCCCAGGACTGGGCCAGCTCAGGCATCTCGCAGTCTTTGTTTGTGATAAGCAAGGAAGAGGTATGTCCAGTGTTCATGAGAGTTCCATAGTGCAGTGATTATCCTAGATAGTGCAGTGCAAACCATCCCTGGTGGTGAAAAATATTGGGGTAAAAATTGTTCTAGTGTCTTGTAGTGAAAACTTAGCATCCTTGAATAACTGGAGGACATGAGGTCTTAGGCAGTCCAGTCCCCAATGATGATGTCCTTCTTAGTGTCCTTCTGTGTGTTGTTAAACAGTTGAATGGCCCATGGGACAAAGGACCTTCGTAGCCTGTCTGTCCTGCAGGAGAGGGCACAGAGTCTGTGGCTAAACAGACTCAGCTGGTTAGTGAAGATGGTGTGAATGGGGTGTTTCTGATTGTTCATTATAGAGTCCAGTCTGTTCAGGGTTCTGTTCTCAGCTGTTGAAGAGAGAGTCTCAAGCTCCATGCCCACCACCGAACCTGCCTTCCTCACCAGTCTGTCCAGACGTCCAGCGTCTCTCTTCCTAATGCTACCACATAACCCAATCATATCTAAGTGATGATCAGTAATTAGATAATTTATCAACAATGATTTTGAGGCTAGTGATTGTATGTTAATGAGACCCAGACTAAGTGGGGTTGACAGTTGAACTGTTCTGGTTTAGGGGTGGTTCCAAAGTAGCATATATAAGATGCCTAGAAGTAGGTTTACGTTTGAGACATTCCACATGCGTTGTAGGTAGCAGACACGAAATCTTTGATATTGCTGGAACAACCACTGGGCTATCATCAATTTCAACATCATCCAATGTAGTAATGGGTATTAAGTTTGCAAAGCATATCCCGCTGTGATTTTTATGGACACATCTATGGAAGCAGGCCACAGTCTCAACTTGTTGAATTTCCCTCCCTGGCAGATAAACTGCACTATCACCATAGTGGATTTTCTGCACTAATTTCCCTGCTAAGCTAATGGATTCCACACCCACATTCGTCATAAGCCATGCATGGTCTCTAATCACCTGCTCTAATCACTAAACCGGGCACCAAGCCCTATGGGGCTTCCTCTGCCTAGCCACAGTCCGAAAGCCGTTGTCCACAGCCGGCGTTTCTAGGGTGATACTAATGGGCACACTAGCCGGCCCAACACTAACCTCATCTGGAGTGCCCGTAACATCTAACTCCAATGAGCTAAGAAGTTGTTCTAACTTACAGACACAGCTCTCTAAGAGAGCCACCCTATCTTCCAACATCACGCAGGATTTACAGAGGGTGTAAAGTAGTGTGCTTTTTGCACTATGAAATTCAAGAGTGTAGCCAAGCAAGCACGAGCTAACCAATAATGAATAAGCTAACCACTCCTAAGGCTCACACAGGATTCACACAGATGTAAATAAATGAATTAAAATTCACAGCAGTTACAGTGAAAAAGTGGCAGAAGTATTAGACTTTAGGAACAGTTAAAAAAATAAAATAAAATAAAATAAATAAATAAAATCCACATGATGCCATCATATTACAGTGTGGCTTCTGGGGGCGGAAATAAAAATAAATATATATATAAATTTCATCAAACTCACCAGCTGCTTATATGTACATTATAAACTTCACATCCCATGATACATCTTGCATTATAGTTTCAGCTTATATATACCTCACTGCTTCAGAGTGAATGCTATTTAGAACAGAACAGAATGCAACAGGCAACACAATGTGTTTCAGCACCACAGGCAGCTCTGATAAGAAGCAGTGCTGAGAATGAATACAAAAAAACATTTAAAACTTTCATATACAGCATAACTTTTATATTAACTGCTAACTTAATAAACATAAAAGATGAAAGCCCCCGCCACCACGACAAAAATCATGCCAATATGCAAGAGTGGAAAAGAAACTTCCTTCATTCCCTGTGCTGCTATCAGTTTACGACGAGTACAGTCAAAAAGATGAGGCAGCAGATGAGTGAGTGATTCCATCCCACCCAGCTTGTGCACATCACTGTTAACATCCAGCAACTCAAGAAATTAAAAAGAACACATCATGACGATGAAGTCATTAATTGGTGGCAAAATTTGATGCACTAATTTAATTTCAAAAGCAACTATGTTTTGCCTATGCAGTGTCCTCCACTCCTCACCTTTGCATCAGCTAACGAGCAGATCTAATCAAACTGCAGGGAGAAACATGGTTCCAGCCACAGGGGGAAATACAAGATGAAATGTGCAACAGAATGGTAAAGTCAAACTGGAAGTAAAGAATAGACAGAATGTGTGGTTGGGGATGGGGACAACTTTTCATCGATACTGCAAATTAGTGAAGTTGCAACTGGTTTGAAACAAACATTCCTCTAGAGTCCACATGAAAAGGAAGAATCACAATATGGACAAAATATAAAATGCAACAATGAGTAAAAATCAAGTTGGGCAATTGATTAATTAATTAATTGGAAATCATGATATCTGCAGGAAAAGATCACAATGGAGGATGAAATTGAGGGTAACAGGTTGTACTTTGTACATTATTTACCACCATTTAAAGTGTCTATAAATTAAATATCAGAGGCTTTTCATTTTGCATGGCACTGCGACATTTTTTTTAAATAAACAAGTGCTGCTGGATGAGACATAAGGTCATTTATTCTGAACTGATTCATAGCACCCCCTGTGGTTGAAGATGAGCGAGTGACTGAGTGAGTTACTGCAGGGTCTGTACATGCACTTGCATGTACGTTGCCTGTCTATTAAACACACATAAAATCATGTTATAGACTGTTAAAAGCATTTTAACATGATTATGGCGTATGCAGCCAGTACATTCTGAGTGCCGATCCCAAGCCCGGATAAATAAGTAGGGTTGCGTCAGGAAGGGCATCCGATGTAAAACAAGCCAAAATCACCATGCAGAATACAAATCAAATTTCCACACCGGATTGGTTGAGGCCCGGGTTAACAACCACCACTACCGGTGCCTTTGCCCAACAGGGTGCTGGCTGAAATTGGGCGGCTACTGCTGGGCAAAGAAAAAGAAGATGGATTCATCCAGAGAAAATTAATTCCAGATGCAATGTTTGCTCTGAGAATACTGATGGAGAAGCATAGACAAGGCCAGAAGGAGTTACACTGTGTGTTTGTGGATTTAGAGAAAGCTTATGACAAGGTGCCTCCAGAAGAGTTGTGCTATTGTATGAGGAAGTCTGGAGGGGCACTGAAGCATGTGAGGGTAGTACAGGACATGTGCAAGGACAGTGTGACAGCGGTGAGATGCGCAGTAGGAATGACAGATTCATTCAAGGTGGAGGTGGGATTACACCAAGGATCAACTTTCTCCTTTGCAGTGGTGATGGACAGGTTGACGGATGATATCAGACAGGGGTCTCCATGGGCTATGATGTTTGCAGATGACATTGTGATCTGTAGTGAGAGTAGAGAGCAAGTTGAGTCTAGCCTGGAGATATGCTCTGGAGAGAAGAGGAATGAAAGTCAGTAGGAGTAAGACTGAGTCCATGTGTGTGTGAATGAGAGGGAGCCCAGTGGAATAGTGCAGTTACAAGGAGTAGAAGTGGTGAAAGTAGATGAGTTTAAATACTTGGGATCAGCTGTCCAAAGTAATGGAGAGTGTGGTAGCGAGGTGAAGAAGAGAGTGCAGGCAGGGTGGAGTGGGTGAAGAAAGGTAGCAGGAGTGATTTGTGACTGAAGAATATCAGCAAGAGTGAAGGGGAAAGTTTACAAGACAGTAGTGAGACCAGCTATGTTGGATGGCTTAGAGACGGTGGCACAAACAAAAATAAAAAAAACAACAAAACACAACAAAAAGACAGGAGGCAGAGCTGAAGATGTTGTGATTCTGTTTGGGAGTGACGAGAATGGACAAGATTAGGAATAAACATATCAGAGGGACAGCTCAGGTGGGACGGTTTGGAGACAAAGACAGAGAGGTGAGACTGAGATGGTTTGGACATGTGCAGAGGAGGGACCCAGGGTATATAGGGAGAAGGATGCTGAGGATGGAGCCATCAGGCAGGAGGAGAAGAGGGAGGACAAAGAGGATGTTTATGGATGTGCTGAGGAAGGACATGCAGGCGGTTGGTGAGACAGAGGAAGATACAGAGGACAGGGTGAGATGGAAACGATTAATCTGCCATGGCGCCCCCTAAAGGGAGCAGAAGAAAGAAGAAGACTAGTTTTATTTATTTGCTCAGTCCACATTTTCATTGTCAGAGTCCATATAAACACTTAATTATTGTTCAAGCACACCATTTTCACAGTTCTCAACAAAACTAACTACTATAAAAACACATCTCAGCAACAGTGTTGTTTGGAAATGCTTCTACTAAAAAGGTCTTGCACACTAGATGTCAACATGTAGAGGAGATGTTTCAATGTGCCACCTGTGACAGAAACAGGTGCAAAGCATCAGTGGCCTTTAGTGGCCACACGCAAAAACAATATTTTTGAATGAAGGTCTCCATATTTGTCATACTGAGGTGAAAAAGCCTCAGACATGTAAAGAAAAAGGAAGAGGGATAAGCAGAACCAATCCAACACAGGGACAGAACTGAACCAGGGAGAAAGCTAACTTCAATAACTGTGAGACAGTTCGACAGAAGAGAGTCACCCTGTGTGGTGTTTATTTGAGAGACTGAATAAACACTGGCATGTCTTCTGTCTGCCTGTGACTCATCTAAGTAAAATTCACTGTCAGGGACTAAAAAGTAACTGAGAACAAAAAGTGACAGTCACTGCAAGACACACTGTAAGTCAAAGAATCTAGACTTTCATCATCTGATTAAAGAGGTTTTTGCAGAAAGAATTTTTTTGTCAGAGATGTTGGCTTTGACATGCTCTGTGTCCTGTGTGTGGTTGTCATTGTATTTTCTTTCCACCCAATCCCACTAGGTCTCAGAGGCAGAGGCAGTACTGATTACGAGTTGGCGGGGAGCCCACTTGGGGAGACTAGGAGCTTTGTTTCTCCATCCAGAAGTGGAGATGTGTAAGTAAGAAGATCCAGCATAAGACCTTTGCAAATCCCAAAGCGTATTTGTACTGGATCCTATGTGGCGTCCCTGAACAACAGCTGAAAGACAACAACAACAATATCATTGCTGTGTTTAATAACCTGACAACTGACCTGGCAACTTTCTCCCAGATGGAGGCTGGGTTGAATGATGCTCTTCTAATTAACATAAGGGTCTAATTGTTTTCTTACTTCTGTTGCCTGTCTCATACTTTTGTTAGTTTTTAAGGGCAATTTAGCTCATTAATTTACTCCTGTGTGAATCTTAGGACTGGATAGCAATTTCATTAGCAGTTAGCTTGCACTAGCTTGGCTACAGGCTTGGATTTTCTGGTGCACAAATTGCATTCCTCTCTACATTAATCTTGTGCGATGTTGGCAGAGAGGGTGTCCGCAAGCTGGAGCAGTTTCAGTAACACTTTCCTTGAAGGTATTGTCATAAAAGTGACATAACACTGTCATAACTGTTACATGAAACAGTCATGAATGTGTCACAGACATTATGTCAATGTCATAAATGTTTATGACATTAGGTTTTTGTAAAGACAAGTTGAAATGCAACTGAAGACCAAAAAGGCCAAAGACAACTTCTGGTTATGTCGTTTTGATTAATAGCAAGTTATCATATTCAAGACAACCCAAAAATATCAACTTGTCATAACAAAAAAAAAGGAATGACACTTAATGACAGCAGTCATAAACATTTATAACATTGACATTATGTTTATGACACGTTCATCACTGTGTCATGTAACAGCTATGACAGTGTTATGTCACTATTAAGACGATGCCTTCAAGGAAAGTGTTACCGCAGTTTCTTAGTGCAGTGGAGTTAGATATTATGGGCATTCAAGATAAGGTTAGTGTCGGGTCACCTAGGGTGCCCATTAGCATTAGCTTAGCAACACTGGCTAAAAAGGATGGCTTTTGGACTGTGGTTATGTGGAAGAAGTCGTGTTGGGATTGGTGTTCTGTTGTGGCACCTGGTTCCCTGTTACTTTTGCTGACTGAGAACCATTTTTTTTTTAGCATTGGATATGCCTGTTGAAAACCTTCCAAGTCCACAGTGACTTCTACCCCTGTCTCCAGGCCGAAATTCCATGTGTTAGTGATAGGGATTTCTATTACCCATAAAATTAGATTACAGATGGCAGCTGATGTTAAATGTATTCCTGAGGCCAGGGCACCCGACACTGTCTCTCACTTTAGTCTGCTGACATCGCATAAGGGCAGACAAACAAAGGAACATGACACTTGATATAGCCACATAGTTATCTACGTCTGCGCCAGTGATGTTAGGAGGAGGCACTCAGAGGACACACAAATAACTTGTGACCTTGCCAGAAAGATGTGTTGGCATCAGTTAATAGTCTCTGGTCCCCTCCCCTCCTGGGAAAATGATGAGGCATTTAGCAGGCTGACATCATTGGCACAATTTTGTAGACAGCAAGGCTTCATTGATAACTGGCCTTCTTTTTGGGGTTGCTATGGCTTGCTGATGCCAGACAGAGTTTACTTTACTGGGGAAGGTGCCGCCATCTTATCTGCGAACACAGATAGAGCTATACAGGGAGGGTAACATTAGGACTCTACAGCAGGCCATGGAGCACGTGATTAGAGAACCTGCAGGACTTATAACTAATGTGGTTGTAGAAGCCATTAGGTTAATGGGGAAAATAATGCAGATAATACCCTTTGGTGATAGTGCAGTTTATTTGGCAGTTAGGAAAATTTGTCAGGTTGAGACTTTGACCTGTTTCCACAGACGTGTCCATAAAGGGCATAGAGGGATATTTTTGCAAACTTAATACCCATTACAACATTGGATGCCATTAAAATTGAGGATGCCCCCACAGGCTGTTCCTTCAACATCAAATATTTTGTGTCTGCTACCAGCATGGAACTTCTTAGACCTAAACCTGATTTTAGGCATCTCACATATACTACTCTGGAACCACCCCCAAATCCCAACAGTCCAATTGTCAATCCCAGTGAGGTCCTCACTTTGGGTCTCATGAAGGGCCCCTTCACACATAACATGATGTTGGGTGAATGAGGCTAAAATCAGGTGAAAAAGGCAGAGAAAAACCGAACTGGTGAACCTCGAAAAACTCCAGCCGCTGCTGGGATGGGCAGTTGGTCAGACAGCCATGTACGGATGCCGTATGATCTCACAGTGACGGTTTTGTGCATGCTCGTGTCCACGCACGTGAACATAGTGCGATCAGGTGAGAGGTGTGATACAACATCACGGTCACACAGCAGTGGAAACAATTAAATGTTGTACAAATGTTCATAAGTCAAAGAAAATGTGTAAGGACCAAATAATGAGAGAGCGCAGAACATTATAAGAACAATGGATGTACCATATAAATGTAAGACAATGATGTTACTGGTAATTATGTGTAATTGATGCCTGACGACTTGACCGTCTGTGTTGGAAATGGCAAAATAAATGGATTGTGTTTTGTCTGTTAAAATATTTAGTCCCGTTATAAAGAGCAGAGAATACAATAATGATCATATTTCTCTTCCTTTCTGTTCATGAACCATGACCATGGACGTGAACAAGGAACTGACATGAATGAATCGATGTGCTCATATCATCAACATATCTGTTGCTTCCATGCATCCAGCTGTCCAGGGCGTGGTGTGCCGAAGGACACTGCGTCATGTGGACTATGACTTCCATGTAGACCCATATTTTTTTTTCATGGATGGATGGATGGATCCATCCCACAGATGTGCTACCGACTGGCAGTGTCTCACAACAGGCACCTGTGCTCCACATGGCCCTTCTGCTCATGTCTGGAATGTGGTGTTGGTGGTGCCTTGTTAATTGTGTGATATGATGCATACAGAAGGACAGCACACATGACACATGATACACTTTATGGTTTCTTTGGTGGTATTAAGATTGAAAAATGTGGTTCTCAAGACACAAAATGACTCTGAAGTGAAAAATGCAATATAGCAAAATCACACAACCTAAAAATGTCTGTTCTTCCTCAGAGAGACGCAGTGGCAATGATCTCTTTGAACCTATTGGGATGAGAGTGAAAGTGTTTGATTAGGATATGTAGGTAGGTAGCTGTGGGTGATGGACTTGGCAGACTTGGTATCTGCTTGCAAAGTCTCCACACCCGAGGTGAGGCTCACACACAAACATGCTTTTTCCCTGCATGAGCTCAGCTTTACCCTCAGCATCATTACAGACGCTGCACATCCCTCCTTTGAAGGGTTATCAAGGCTCCTCATTAAAGATGTCCCTGGCTTTCTTAGTGATGTGGGCCTCCACAGGGTGTAATATACCCCCTTTAATTAGTTTGCAAACTCATTAGTGTGTGCTGGCCAATTAAATAGCCTTCCTTCTGAACAGTTTACAACAGCACAAAGGGATCCCTGGGGCTGTCAAGGAAGTAGGACTGAAACAACCTTCTCTTTTGCAGGGGACTGTCATGAGGACAGTGTAGTCCACAGCTTAGGCTTTGTCCATTCTCTGGTCCTCCAAGACAGTCAGTCCCTCCTGGCTGGTTTGCTGGAATGGCCCCAGTTCCTGTGATAAATATTTCACAGTACCCTTTAAATACAGCTTCTTGAATATCAAGAACAGATCTCCTGGTCATCAATAACAAGACACTTTGACTTTTCATAAGAGAAGAGTTGATTTGCAATGTCAGGCTTGAAGTGGATCACTCTGTGAAGTAAATCATGGTGAGTGTTTTTGCAGTAAGAGTGGATGAAAGTCCTATATGTGTAGGAGCAAGTGAATAATGTTGGAAATGGCCTCTAATGGAAAACTGCTTCTTTGTTGAACACCATTAATCATGAAGAGGATGACTGCTGTGCAGACGTCCAGTATGGCAACAATACAGCAAAACAGTTCTTCTCCCAGAGGCAGTGTGATGTGGTACACTGTGGGACACACGCTGCCGTGGTCCAGCTGTTGAAAGTGCTGTGTGATGAATAATCTCATGCTGCACATGAAACCGCCGTGAAACAACTAGCAACCCACAGCTGTATTTCCTGCATCATTTTATAAGCCCAAAACCACAACTCTGGCATTTGGCTTGCAAAAAGGATCAATGTGGGAACAGTGTGGGAGCATTCCATTTTGTAAACTTTACCAACTGGTGTCTCCAATACCCAGTCACACAAGATCTGCATTTAAAAGAAAGAAATTGTAATAGTCACGACAATGACTTTTGAAGTGTGTTGTGTTGAAATTAATCTTTACGTATGTTCATAAAACAAAAGAAAATAAAGCAACCAACATCATCTTATCTTATCATTGAAGTGTCTGCCTTGTGACTTATCCTCAAACAAGTCTATAGTCACCTCAACACTTGCAGGAATTTGATCCCCACACTGGCTTCCCATCGTGTGTGTCAGTGAGTAAATGAGACATCATAAACTGTTGTAAACTCTGTGTGAATTGTGTGCGTTTGCGTGACAGTGCACAAAGAAAATTCTGATTTGAAATGTTCTCCACAACACAGCATGCAAAAAACAACCTGCAGATGTAGATCATTTCTCTGTGATTCTGGGAGTGATGAGAGATGGTTTCATCAGCCAAGTTCTGAGAGCAAATGCATCATCAGCTACAAAATGATTATTTTATATAGTGTGGTGTCCAGTGGGACAAAGTGGGACGTATTGGCACGACACATTGCACCACAATGCGAGGATCAAATTTGTGCCAGTGTCAAGGTGCCTTAAGATCCAGGATTTCAATTTCTGCCTCGACTCAGCCACCAGAAATGTATGCATATGTGGTAAAGTGTTAAAGTTGTTGAGACATTCACTTATCTTTGCAGGGACATTCATGTCTTTGAGAGCCAGAGAAACCTAAGAATCGTATGATAGAGTCATGAGATCACTGGACAGAGAGTCATCTTTGAGAGGTATGGATGGAAGGATATGCCTCCTCGGTGATTGACATCCAGGATTATAGTTTTTGTGGTGATACAACAAATACCCATAAACTATTGTAGTAATCCATTAAAAATACCAATCAGTTAGTGACATATACACACAACACACACACACACACACACACACAGAAACACAAAAGTGCATGTGGTTCTGTGGGGTCAGAGTTGAAAACCCAACATAAGACTGGGGTTCTATTCCTGGTATGTCCACTTGATGGTCCCTCCCTCTCTCTTTGGATAAGACACCTGAAGTGCTTTATTCCAGTCCAACCGGCTGCAAATGGGCCCCAGGCTTGGATAGAGAGTAACTACCAATGGGCTGCCATCCCATCCATGGGGAGTGATTGACTCTCATCCACTTCACACTACAAAAAACTGAGACAAGCACAAGGCCACAGAGCCTGGAAAGGATTTACTCAACAAAAACTGAAGATGTGGAAAAAGCTGAAATGACATACATAACACATTCAGTTTTGGGAGCCCAGCTCAGCTCCCAAGAGCTGAATGAACAATGCTTGACTGAACAATGTATAACCCCCAGCTACCTTGGCCAGTATGAACCAGACAATTATCAAGAACCTTGGGACAGTTGCACTGCAAGCAGTGATGTTTTTGACTCTTTGTGAGCATAGTTCTGGAACCAGTATTCAGAGCTGACAGACATGATGCCATGGTCTGTCAGAGAAGATTAAAAGGCTGAAGGGAAAGCAGTGCACCTGAAGACAATCACTTATTTATGTACATATAAAAGATACAGGAAAAGACCCGGCTTCACCTAATGTGCACATCACCCGAGTGAGAGGCCAGGTGTGTAAACTAAAATGCATAATTAACCTTGTCATTCATTATGAGAACGTAAATAAATGTAAATAAATAAATTCTGTTCTGGAACATAAAAACAATATAAAGTTTCTGGTTTTGTTTTCATTCCATGAATCTTTTCAGACCCTTGATATGTAGAAATATACATAGATACATATATATTGGTTTTATTATTTGTTGACTTAATTGATGAAATCCTGGCATCACAAGCTTCTGGAGGTACTGATTTCAATTTTTACCCGAGGCCATCAAATATGGCCATCAGGTATTGCAAAAACTTTGTGTCTGTCCATCCGTCTGTCTGTGCTCAGCAACAGTCCAGTCGTATTACTGCCAGAGTCTTCAAATTCACAGGTAGCATTCTTGGGACTCAAACGTTGGACAAGCTCAAAAATGGCTAACGTTGACCTATTTTAGGAGGTATTTAATAGCTTAAAATGTCACATTCTGTTCCAGTTTTTTTTTTTTTTTTTTGAGGGGCGGGGGATGGCAACCATTCAGAGTAGAGTGGCACCGTGACGGTGGCTGGTCTAGTTATCTGCAAACTCTGTTTTGTTTGTGTGCAAATATAATATTATTGTATTGTCAAAGGTGTATTCTCAAAGGTTTGTATTGTATTCTCAAAGGTGAATTCAAATGATAACTGGAACTCAGTTCTGATTTGGTAGGTTAATGTTTTTCATCTTTATATTGATTCATTTTTGCTTTATGGTCTGAAGTTCACAGCTCTCTGCTCTCTCTGATAGCGGCCCCAGAGGAGCCCAAAACACATTCCCATCCACTCTGACTCTATAAATCCAGCGAGCATGAAATCTCAAGGAGCTAAGATTGAGACCAGAGCCAATCTGCCTGTTTACACCATCTCATCTTACACAGAAGCTCTGGCGCCTGTCCCACAGAACCCCTGGAACATGTTTGCAAATGTGCTCATGCTGAACAAAGTGATTGTTTCATCTGGGCCTACTCTTCCGTTTGTGTTGCTGCTTCTCCGAAAATCCGTTTCAAGCTGTGTCACCCTCGACTCAGGCGAAGTTTGAAAAATGGAAGAAGGGAACCATGCAAAGTGGGCATATTCTCCAGCCTGCCGTAAAATAACCAGGGGATGGACCATTAGCCATTTGCTGTGACTGAGCCTGTTGCAGAGCTCACATCTGCACAAACAGAAGGTCACTAGAAACTTCAAAAAAGAACAGCACAAGGGGGATAACATGAAGTCAAAAAAATACTCACAAAGCAGGCTCAAGCAAAAAATAAAAAATAAATAAATAAGATTTGAAGGTGCAGTTGTGTTCAAACAACCTGGTCTCACGGCAAAGCGTGCTTCAGCAGTATGAAATATACATTAAATGCCTCATTTTTGTCACGGCAGCACAAATTCATTCTCATTCATTCCGTGATGGCTGGGTGGGGGGAAGGAGTAAGATTGTTATGGTTAAGGTTAGGGTTGGGAGTAGTGTTAGTTATAGTGAGTTAAAAAAAAAAGCTCCGTCACGAAAATTTGACCAATTTCATCACGGGAGCATGAAAAAAACAAACAAACAAACAAAAAAAAAACGTGAGACTGGGCTGGTTCAAAATAATATCAATGTGTTTAAAATAGTGAATAAAGTTCAAAGTTTTTAGCTTTTATTTCCAGACACACAGATGCATATGTTCTATTCAAATCAAAACATGAATCAGATTTGTTATTAAGGAATATTACACTGTTCAAAAATATCAGTGTGTATTGTTTTTTTTCTCTCATGCTTATTCCACACTTACAGGTTATTTAAAGACAAAGGTAGTAAATGTTGTACTTGCTGGTTGTCCTGTATTTGTTGTGTATTTTGTACTGAAAATTGGAATAAAATGGGTCGTTCTAGACATTGTTCAGAAGAACCGTGGACTTTGTTTTCTCCTCTCCAATCAACTTTTTAATCAGTTATACAGTTCCATGATGAAGAGTGGAACAGAGGAGGATTTTCTTAAAAAGAAGACCTGAAAGTTGACCTACAATTTGCCAGAAGGTAAATACTGTATGAGCTGCAAGCCTGGATTAGATCTATTTTGGTGACAGAATATCCTTCTCCACTTCTCTGGGTGTCTTGGTGGCTTTCCTCACTCTTCTCCTTCTTGCACAGTCAGTCAGTTTTTGAGAACCATCTACCGGTAATCCACACAGATTTAACATAAAGTGACATACTGATGTAAATAAAGTCCGAGACATATTCAGTGGCAGCTTCACCATCAGAGAACCTCGTCCACAACCACCACAGAAGACTCCAAACTGTCACTGATGTTAAAGGAGGCAACACACAGTATGAAGAACAGGGGGATGGAAACTTTTGATCATCATTTGGGTTGATTCTGTTGTCATTATGATTTAATAAGAAGAAACACAGTTGTTTGACAATAAATGGCTTCACACAACCACTAACCATGAGGGAAAAAAACATTTTTGTGTTATCATTCATATATTCTTTGAAAAATGGACAAAAAACAAAAATTCTGCCAGGGAATGTTAACCTTTGAGCACAACTGTAATAAGTGGTCTTGATGATTTTCAGCTGGTGTCTGGTCTCAGCTGATGATACTGTATGAAGGCGAGCACAGAGCACCTGACTTCCTCTTACTTGCTGGACACTGGGTTCCCATCATCGTCTGGCACCATTCTCTTGCGTGTTCTTGTGGTGGCAGGTAGGCTGTTGGCAGCAGCTGTAGTTCTTCTAATTGTATCTGTCAAGGATTTATTTGAGTTGTTGTGTCATACAGAGACCATTTGAGCATTAATGCTGGCTGCACAGTGCCCGCCGCTCTTTATGCCATTCGGCCATTTGCTGCTGGTTTCTCTCATGTAGTGTTGGTTCTTGCACTCCACGCGGTGTCGTCTGGGACACCCTGACCAGTATGTCGCACGGTGGCCTTGGCTTCCTCCTCCAGCTATTCGTGTTCTATTCATGGTTGTGTTTGTTTGAATTGTGTGACAGTGGGGGGGGGGGGGGGGGGGGCAGTGCAGCATTGACTGATTTGCTGACAGAAGCCTCTGATGCTTTGCTCTCTTTTGTCCTGTTTGTCCTGAGTCGGACCAACTGCTGTGCCGGGCATTGGACTGTGTGGTGCTGTGGCGCCTTTCTTTTTATGCCACGCCGGCTTGGTTTATGCTGGCATGTTGGCGGCACATGGATTTTTTTGGTCTGATTGTTTCATGCGCTGATTTACTGTTTTCCTCCTTTGTTTTAACCCATTTTTTATTATATGCTATATAAAAAAAATATATTGTAGATAGTTGAAATTTTATTGTTTTTTTACTAAGAGGAGCAATTCGTAATTATTGTATTTTTGAACTCCTTTCTCTGTCTCTCTTTGCAATGGACCTGAGTGCCTTATTGTTGGCTTAAGTTTAATTAAAGTGGTCAACTCAACTCACCTTTATTTATAAAGCACTTTCGAACAGCCAAAACTGAAACAAAGGTCATGAAGGTCATAAAAACAACAAAGCAACTCAACAACAATAAAAACAGCAATAAACAAGCAAAACAACTAAAACAGCGCAAGTCTCATATTGTGTTAAAAGCCAGTGAATAAAAGTGGGTTTTAAGATTTGTTTTAAAAACAGTCAGTGAAGAGGCCTAATGTGCAAAGGTAAATCATTCCAAATTTTGGAGTTGCAACACAAAATGTTTGATCCCCTCTGAGCGCTCACTTGGACCTCGGTACCTCAAGGAGCAGCTGATCAGCTGACCGGAGGCAACCCGTAGGGGTATAGGGGTGAAGTAGCTCAGAGAGGTAGGGCAGGGCGAGGCTGGAGGTTGGAAGTTTTTAAAGATTTAAAAACAAATAAACAAATCATAAAATGAACTCTAAAATGTACAGGCAGCCAGCGTAGGGAAGCCAGGATCAATGTAATGTGCTCCCTCTGTCATTCTCCAGTTAGCAGACGAGCAGCAGGGTACTTGAACTCTGTTCCACATGACACGGTGTCTGTCCTGCGGTGCGCCATCCACAAGACATGCGTGTCGGGCAGGACACGAGTGCAAGGCCGGCTGGACATGGCACCAGCAGATGTGGACATGATCAGAGCGCCCTGCTTCTCATTCATGTCATTTCATGACTGTACGTCTGTGACCATGGGTCATCTACAGAGGAACAGATGGATCATACATGATGAAATGCTGTGTTTTTTACAGTGTGTGCTTTTATTTTTTTAAATACGTCCATCTCTTTGTTGATGTCAGGCGTTTTCCCACACCGTTTATAGGCCCAGTCCTGTGGGTGGCATGTTTCTGTGTAGGCTCTCAGGTGTCCAGGTGGTTTCCATAGTACAGAAGCTTGAATCTTCGACTGGACTGGGTTGCTTGACGCGAGAATGTTTCGCTTCAAATCGCAGAACCTTCCTCAGCTACAATTCTTGCTCTGGAAGTCTGACTTCTGTCTGACTCTTGTAGAGAAGAATAAAACAGAAGCCAACAAAAGCTGGAGTTTTAAACCTAACCAGACCCCTCCTACTGAGAGGCAGACTGCTATAGGCTAGTGACTAAACAATAGCTCTAATTAGCAACTATTGTGCTCTAGTTAGCACACCTAATGACAGGAGAGCTGTCCCTCTAATGATGGGATGGATGCCTTTCTGATGGCTCCCTTGATAACGTGAATGACTCATTACCATGAACAAAAGACTGAAACTCCTTTGACCTGAGTACCCCATTGTAAACAGGGGATAAAGTGTGTCTCAGACCCCCTCCCCGGTTAAGGCTGTGTTTCAAACATTTCACAAAGAATGCCTCCTTGACCCCTCTCTCAAACCATTTCTTCTCTCTGGCTAATATTTTAACTTCCTTGTCCTCAAATGTGTGGTTAGTGTCTTTAAGGTGGATGAACCGCAGACTGAGGTCCACTGGTGCCCTCTCTGCGGTGCTGGTATAACCTTTTGTGTAAAGATTGCTTCGTTTCACCTATGTAGTGTTCGTTACAGTTTTCCTTGACATCTGATAGAATACACTACATTGCTCTGTTTGTAACTAGGGATCATGTCCTTAGGGTGAACTAATTTCTGTCTCAAGGTGTTAACCGGTTTAAAGTAAACTGGGATTTTGTGCTGTCTGAAGATCCTCTGTAGTTTTTCCCCTACTCCTACTAAATAAGGGAGAGACACTCCTCTTCTTCTTGTCTCCGTCTCCATCTGGTCTCTTTGTTCTCTGGGACTTCTGCACTTTGTCCAGGGACCATCGTGGGTACCCACATACTGTGAGGGCTTTCCGGACACGTTGTTGTTCTTTAGCCCTTCCCTCTGCAGTTGTGGGCACCTGTAGGGCTCTGTGTTGAAGCGTCCTGATCACCCCGAGCTTGTGTTCAAGGGGGTGGTCTGAGCCAAAGAGCAGATATTGGTCAGTGTGAGTTGGTTTTCTGTAAACCCCTGTCTGGAGCTGCCTGTTCTCTCCAATCATAACATCACAGTCCAAGAAGGCTAAATGGTTGTTTCTGGCATCCTCACGTGTGAACTTGATATTGGCGTCCACCGAGTTGATGTGTTCTGTAAAGTCCTCAACTTGCTGTTGCTTGATTTTAACCCATGTGTCATCAACATATCTGTCTTTCACGGGCATCTCTCCCAGTCACTGGTTCAGATATGTTGATGACACATGGGTTAAAATCAGGCAACAGCAAGTTTTTCGTTCATGGTAATGAGTCATTCACGTCATCAAGGGAGCCATCAGAAAGGCATCCATCCCATCATTAGAGGGACAGCTGTCATGTCATTAGGTGTGCTAACTAGAGCACAATAGTTGCTAATTAGAGCTATTGTTTAGTCACTAGCCTATAGCAGTCTGCCTCTCAGTAGGAGGGGTCTGGTTAGGTTTAAAACTCCAGCTTTTGTTGGCTTCTGTTTTATTCTTCTCTACAAGAGTCAGACAGAAGTCAGACTTCCAGAGCAAGAATTTTAGCTGAGGAAGCTTCTGCGATTTGAAGCAAAACGTCCTTGCGTCAAGCAACCCAGTCCAGTCGAAGATTCAAGCTTCTCTACTGTGGGTGGCATGTATTTTTTTTTTCCACAGCAGCGGCACAATGTGGTTTCACATGTACCAGCTGGTTTTTATTTTTTATTTATTTCACAGCAGCAGCGTGATGTGATGCACTGCGTCCCCATGTTTCTTCTCGAAAGACTCCGTCCCGTGCATGAAGGGTCGCACCGTGATCGTGTATGCCTGCCCATCGGCGCAATGTTTCGCGGTTCACTTATACAAGTTGAAATGAAAGCTCTCCCAGAAGCAATATTCTCAGTGAAAAAGTACAGAAACTATTACACACATCAATGGATGTTTCCAAACCTACGGGCCATGGGACTTTCAGGACAGAGTCAACTGTTCTGAACAGTACACGAGAGTTCTTGTGGTTTTCTGTGATTATGCTTGACAGATGCTCTCTTTTGGATTCCTTGACAATGTTTTGATTAGAGCACCAGCAGTCCTCTAAAATTTGAGATGAAACCTGCAGCTTGTCCTTCTTCCAGCTGCGTTCGGCTCTGTGACATTCCTGTCTGGCTGCTCAGGTTCTGTCACTGAACCAGAGTTCAGGCTGAGCCTTAGAAGTGCCTGGGTTTTAGAGGAGCCACAGAGTCCATTACAGAAAGGCAGGAGGAGTTAAACCAGGAGCAGAACTCTTCTGTATCAATGTGGGCTGACCTGGGGCACACACAGACAACAGAGAGGCAACTGACTCCAGCAGGGTGGTGCTGTTGATCAGCAATGTATCATCTTCACCGCCTTAACCACTCATTGTGCATATTGCCACAAAAATAACACACTGACTGGACTAAACAGAAATGGAGAAACATTTTCTGGACTGATCAAAGAAAGATTGTTCTTTTTGGGTCTCGGGCTGCAGTTTGTCAGACAAACTTCAAAAGCTGAATTCAAATCACAGTCCACTGTGAAGACAGTGAAGCCTGGTGGAGCATCATGATACGGAGATGCTTCTCATACTGTGGTGTCGGTCTGTTGATCACATACAGGGATCTTGTGACGAAGAGGAAATGTTCTTGAAATGAGTATATCAACAAGACAATGACCCCCAAAAATCAGCAAGTGACCATCCAGATTAATGTTATGGAGAGTCCAAACGGTGGACCTTAATGCAACAGAAAACCTGTGGGGTGACGTCAAAAATACTGTTTCTGAGGCAAAACCAAAAAATACAGAGGAACTGTGGACTGTCGTCCAAAGGACCTGGACTGCAAAACCTGTTCACAGGGACAGAAGTTGGTTGACTCCATGAAACACACATGTGAAGCAGGTCTCAGAAACAGTGGTTATATGAGTTCAGTCATTCACAGGAAAGAGAAATCTACAAGTTTTTCACTTCATACATTCAATGTTTGAGTTTGTAAAGAAAAATGCAGACACTGATATTTTATAAACAGCCTTTAAAATAAGAAGAAATTTGATTAATTTTTCTTCAAGTTTTGATTTGGAAGGCATTTGTGTGTCTGGAAATAAAAGATATCATGAAGATTTTGAGCTTTATTCACATTTTTAAACACACTGCAATTATTTTGAACACAAGTGTGTGCTGAAGGAATCAGATGTGGAGACATTCGATGAGATGCATTACAGAACTCACACCCCATCCTCCATGTGCACTCAGGACCACAAGTATCTGGACAGCAAGACTGCGTTTTGTGAGGCTGCTTCGTTGAATCACCACAATGAAACAATCTGGATGTGCTTGCAGTGAAGACTTTCAGCTTGAACTTTAGAGGATTAACAAAAACCTTGCAACCATTTGGAATTACAACTATTTTTAAGCATATCTTGCCCATTTGCAGAGTCCAGAACTATTTGGACACATTTTTGTAATGATTATTGTTAACGGTGTGTGGCTGAGCCGTGTGGGCCCCATGTGGGTGGTGCAGGTCACCTGTTGCATTTCTGGGGCTTGTGCATGCAGCTGGCATCTTTGAGACATCCAGAATTAGGCCAACCAGAATATGAGTGGCTCCATGACACTGACTATGAAAAGGACCGTGTTCCCACAGAAGCACATTTTAAAATGTCCAACTTTATAGTAGAAGTAACCATGTCTACAGCCTGGTACAAGGTTTGGGCCATATAGCTAGTTTCACCCCCATGACAACGACATGAGTGTGATTGTTTTAGTAGTTGAAGGTGTTTTAAGCCATGAAGATTTGTGTAATTAGTGGTGTGGTCTCTCTGAGTTAAAGCTAACATGTTATGTGCTTTGAATTAAGCTCCAACTCATAGCTAAATTAGCACAAAGGCCACAAGCTGCTGCGGAGTACCGTGCCTGTCCTTTCTGAGGATTTTATTACAAATATCACCAATAATATGTCTTATGTGGTTAATTGTTGGAATGGATCACATGAGATGTTGTGCTCCGGTATTTATGTTCAACTGAATTTTTAGGTTTATTTAAATTGTATGTTAATGGTGTATGTTCTAATAACAGCAGTTATAATCTTGATGATGTTGGGTCCAGTTATTCCAACCAACCAACTTTATTTATTAAGCACTTTAAAACAACCATAATGGTCAAAAGTGCTGTACCCGAAATAAAAATCATCAGAAAAGACTTAATTGGCATAAAATTATAAACAAAATACAACTAAAAGATTATGCATGCATAAAAATAACAACCATATGATGAAAACAATCAAATAAAATAAAATGATGACATCAACGTCTCACAAGATGTCAAAGGACAAGGAGAAGAGATGTGTTTCACAAGAGATTTAAAAATCAGACTGAGATGATGTCTGTCTGCCAGCTGCCTCAAATGGAAAAAGCTTGATTTGACAACCGCCTTGATATGACTGTCAAATTTCAGATCTGCATCACTTCTTCAATTTAATTTTTAATTTATTTTCATTTATATAGCGCCAAATCACAACAGAGTTGCCTCAAGGCACTTCACACAGGTAAGGTCTAAACTTACTAACCCCCAGAGCAACAATGGTAAGGAAAAACTTCCTCTGAGGAAGAAACCTCAAGCAGACCAGACTCAAAGGGTGACCCTCTGCTTGGGCCATGATACAGACATAAATTACAGAACAATTCACAAAAACGAATATACAGGAAATGCTGTGGGTGCACAGGACAGGAGGGTCTCCAGCACAAATACCACACCCATCTCTGGATGGAGCTGCACTGTTATGTGTCGGACGCAGCCCGGAGAACCGACCAGCGTTTGAAGGACCCAGTATAAAATAAGCAGAGCACGGTACAAAGGATAACAGAGTTTAATAAACATAACAGTGATGTGAAAAAATATAAAAGTGCGCGGTCTGGCGTGGTGGTTTTGCGGTGCGCTCCCAGCAGCGCCAACGGTCCGGAGCCAGAACCAATTCGGACCCAAGGACCCCGCTGACACCCCCCAGGTGGCCGCGACAAACCGAGTCTGTGAAAGAAGGAATCATTATGTGAGTCCACACTCAACACACAGAGAGACCACTCAAAGGTGCACAAACAGCAAACACTTCCTGGCTTAATTACTAATCAGCTTCCCACCCTGCAGGCATGGAACATCCAGTTCACAAAACTCCACAGCAGTGGAAGCTGATTACACGACCAACATACAGCTCAATATAATAAGGTGTGAGGGACACCACATTTACTGACTGTATAAATGTTAGTCACAAAATCTAACGTACCTCAGGAAGTGTGCTGACGAGCGTGAGACCTCACCCCCTCCTCTTTCACAGACCATGCATCAAACCTGGACGTTCTCTGCATCCACTGATGATGAGATGGCTCCCGAGATGACGATCTCACCCGTCTGGTCACAAGGTCGAGTCTCTGGCAAATACACACTGTGTACTCCAGTCTTAAATGCCACCATGTTCCAATCCATTGTAGATGCACCACAGCTGTGAGTCCTGACGAGCCGCAGGTGATCAGCCTCAGGTGATCAGGGTGAGGTCCTGATAAACTCAGTCCCAAATGCAAGCCACCTGGAAGGAAAAACAAAAGACAGGACAGAAAACAGAAACAAAAGGCAGCCAGGCCCCCCAGCCACACAACATGCACCTTAAACAGAGAGAAAAAAACAGAATCAGGCATCAGAAAGACAAGAAATACAGTATAATTTGCCAGCATTAATCAACAAGAAAAACAGGAAATACTAAGGTGATCGCCACCACTAGCCCTAAGCTTCACTAAAAGACCCAGAATTTAGGTAAAGTTGAGGCGGTGGCAAGCTCCATTTCCTAATAAAATTAATTTCAAAGGGTAAAAAGCGTAAAACAAAACTATACCAGTATGCTAGCCATACGAAAGGGAAAATAGAATCTGACTTTTATTGATGCAGGGAGATCATTCCACAGAACAGGGGCACGATAAGAGAAAGTTCTGTGACCCGCAGACTTTTTATTCACCCTAGGGACACAAAGTAGTCCTGCACCCTGAGAACACAAAGCCCGGGCCCGTACGTGAGGTTAAATTAGGTCAGCTAAGTAGGGAGGTGCCAGTCCGTCAACAATTTTATAGACTAGTAGCAGAACCTTAAAATCTGATCTCACTGGGACAGGAAGCCAGTGAAGAGACGCCAAAATGGGTGTAATGTGGTCGAACTTTCTGCTTTGCATCAAAAGTGTGGCTGCAGCATTTTGAACCAGTTGGAGACCCCTAATGATGGACTGCAGTAAACCAGAAAATAGAACATTGCAGTAGTCCAATCTAGAAGAGATAAACGCATGGATCTGGGTCTCAGCATCAGCCATAGACAGGATGGGACGAATATTCACTATAATTTGTAGATGGAAGAAAGCAGTCCTCATAATATTTCTAATGTGGAGGCCAAAGGACAACATAGGATCAAAAATTACCCCAAGGTTCCTCAGTTTGTGCATCAACTTTAACCCCTAGACTTGTTATGGTTGGATTCATATACTGGGCAAGGAAACCCAGATCTATCAGGGGGTATGAGTGGTGCCACCAAAAAAAAATCACTTAAGTTTTCTTCTCATTAAAATAAAAAATATATTCAATGCCATGCAGGCTTTTATGTCACCAAGACACCTGACTAATGAAACGACAGAGTGTGCATAATCCTTTTTAGAGGCACATACATCTGACACTCATCTGCATAACAGTGGAAAGGAATACCATACGTCTTAATTATAGAACCGAGCAGGAGGATATGAAGAGAGAAAAGGAAAGAGTCTAGAATTGAGCCTTACGGAACCACACATAACAGAGGAGCAGAGAAGGACACAGAGTTGGTAAGCCTTACAAAGAAAGTTTGGTCTGCCATGTACGACCTGAACGACTCCAGCACTGTGCCCTTGGTGCTCACCCACTGCTCCAAGTGAGAGATCAGGATTCATGGTCCACTGTGTCAAATGCAGCAGTTAAATCTAAAAGTACAAGAATAACAGTCACCAGAGTAAAAGTAAGTCCCTTCGGCTGACGCAACTCAATTTCAATTTTCAATTTATTTTCCGTTATATAGTGCCAAATAACAACAGAGTTGCCTCAAGGCACTTCACACAGGTAAGGTCTAACCTTACAAACCCCCAGAGCAACAGTGGTAAGGAAAAACTCCCTCTGAGGAAGAAACCTCAAGCAGACCAGACTCAAAGGGGTCAACAATTCCACAGAACAGGGGCACGATAAGAGAAAGCTCTATGACCTGCAGACTTCTTATTCACCCTAGGGACACAAAGTCATCCTGCTCCTTGAGAACGTAAAGCCCGGGCCGGTACGTAAGGTTTAATTAGGTCAGCTAGGTAGGGAGGTGCCAGTCCATGAATAGTTTTATAGGTTAGTAGCAGAACCTTAAAATCTGATCTCACTGGGACAGGAAGCCAGTGAAGAGGAGCCAAAATGGGTGTAATGTGGTCAAACTTTCTGCTTCGTGTCAAAATTCTGGCTGCAGCATTCTGAACCAATTGGAGAGCCCTAATGCTAGACTGCGGTAAACCAGAAAATAGAACATTGCAGTAGTCCAATCTAGAAGAGTTGAACGCATGGATCAGGGTCTCAGCATCAGCCATAGACAGGATGGGACGAATCTTCGCTATATTTCGCATGTAGAAGAAAGCAGTCCCAGTGATATTTCTAATATGGAGGCCAAAGGACAATGAAGGATCAAAAATTTCCCCAAGGTTCCTCACTTTGTCAGTGTGATGTATGACACATGACCCTAGGCTGAGTGTTAACTGGTCAAATTGATGCCGATGTCTCACTGGACCAAGAACCATCATTTCAGTCTTTTCAGAGTTTAAAAGTAGGAAGTTTCTAGACATCCAACTTCTCACTGCTGCAAGGCAATCTTCTAAGGATTTTATGTGAACGAGATTACCAGCAGTTATCGGCATATATAACTGAGTGTCATCTGCATAGCAGTGAAAGGTAATCCCAAAACGCCGCAATATGTGCCCAAGGGGTGCTATACGAGGTCTGTCAATAAAATAATGGTCCTTTTTATTTTTTTCAAAAACTATATGGATTTCATTCATATGTTTTTATGTCAGACAAGCTTGAACCCTCGTGCGCATGCCTGAGTTTTTCCACGCCTGTTGGTGACGTCATTCGCCTGTGAGCACGCCTTGTGGAAGGAGTGGTCCCGCCCCCTTGTCGGATTTTCATTGTCTGGAAATGGCGGAATGATTTGGACTTATTTTCCATCAGAATTTTTTCAGAAGCTGTTGGACAAGTTAGGACAAGCCCAGCTCTCCACAATTTCTCTGATACTTACTGGACTGGTAAGCATTGAAAGCCGAGATAGGCACGTCCCAACTTGTCCCATGACACGCCGAAACGGAGGTGTTCTTTGTCTCGCTCAAACAGCGAATCGGTCGTTAAGCACGAAGCCTCCGCGCGGCTTTCCATGACAAAATCTCTTGTTAAAAGTGAAATCTGTCAGAAAATGGCTGATGTCCAGCTCTTGTGATAACCAGAGAAAGTGCACACGATGGTCTCGTATCCACAGAGCCATCAGCTTAGAAATGATCTGGCATTTTCTGCCTCGTCGTCGCAGCTCGGAGCGCGGCGTGCCAAGCTTCCTTAAAGCCATCCTTAAAGCTGTAGTAACAGTCCTTATTCTCTGTGAAGCCCGTAAAATTTTCACCGAAAGCCAGATACATTTTTGAAATGGTTTCCAGGTGCCAGTCTCTAACAGCTTCTGAAAAAATTCTGATGGAAAAAAGTCCAAATCATTCCGCCATTTCCAGACAATGAAAATCCGACGAGGGGGCGGGACCACTCCTTCCACAAGGCATGCTCACAGGTGAATGACGTCACCGACAGGCGTGGAAAAACTCACGCATGCGCACGAGGGTTCAAGCTTGTCTGACGTAAAAACATATGAATGAAATGCATATAGTTTTTGAAAAAAATAAAAAGGACCGTTACTTTATTGACAGACCTCGTATAAAGGGGGAAAAGCAGGGGGCCTAAGACAGACCCCTGAGGAACCCCTTAAAGTACTAAGCTAAAGTTCACAACAGTTACACTAACAGTTAACTAACAGAAGTGTATAAAAAATGAAATTAAAAAATAAAAACGAGGGTCCGAAGTCACTAACGCAAGCTAACCGCTAGTGAAAATTCTAGCCGCTCCTAAGATTTATACAGGAGTAAACTAATTACTTAAATTTCACAGCAGTTCGACTGAAAAACTAACAGAAGTATTAACCAGGTAAAAAGAACCAGCTATAAAAATAAGAACGGGTGGGAAGGGAGGAGTCGACCAACCTAGCAAAAACTAAACTTTAGCGAATGCTAGCTGCTAGCGAATGCTAACTGCTAGTGAATGCTAACTGCTAGCGAATTACAACAGGACTATAGTTAAATAACGTTCAGAGTAGATACAATTAATAACCAGAAGAGTGCTAAACAGAAATAAAAGAAATGTATACAACCATGTGTAGTTCAAAATAGCGTCACAACAACAAACACTCCGTTGGAAACAAGTTGCCTGAGTTCCTGATGCAACTCCACATTGCATGGAGAAATGTGGCAGGGGTGGGATCTGAACCCGGAGCCTTCTGAACTGAAACCAAGCGCCTTGACCACTTGGCCACCACCCCTGCTTTACACAGTCACCAGAGTCATTAGATATAAAAATATAATTAAACACCCTGTGGTGTGGAGGGTTTTCAAACCAGATTGGAAAACCTCATTAACTGACTGTAGACTATTGACTGTAATCAATAGTGACTGAATAAGCAGGTCTTAATTTCTGATAGCCACATAAAACCAGCAGTTATGAAAACTACCACCCACTCCACAAAAATATGATTTAATACACACCATAACCAAGGTTGGCCTGTAAGTAAAGCTTGTTTGGTAACTCTAAGCTGGGGGATGTTTGGGTTTCATTATTCGTGCCTCTTTATGGGCTGGTCATGTTGTATGCAAGAGTAAGGTCTGTCAACATGGCAACCCAGAGCAACATTTGCTGGGTTTCAAAATGATGCTTCAGCATCTCTCTAGAAAACCTCTTTGTGGTATCTCCCAGGGTTATCTAGTGTATCGACAGTCTGTGGACATGTTCCTGGTCCAGATACTTGGGGAAGCAGCAATTCCATCAGCTCTGATCTGGGACCTCAATACCCTTGGGTGTGGTGGTGCTTGGGAATGTTTCTGCAGTGTTCAGTCCAAGGTGAGACACTGACCCACTCCCTCTGTAGGATTTCAGATTTTGTGTGACATTAGAACTGATGATTTGTGTTCTATAGTACATGCAGGGCTGCAAATGCACACACACACACACACACACACACACACACACACACACACACACACACACACACACACACACACACACACACACACACACACACACACACACACACACATCATTTTTTTTTTCTCAGAAATTTGAATTTCATGCACAGTGTTGTGTGTTGGGGGGTTTGGCTGGACATTTTGGTGTTGTTTTCTTTTCTTTGCTCTCCAGGTGGTATGCAAACTGGTTTTTGTCTGTGGAGAAGGTGCTGGCAGAAGAGTCCTTCACCCTCATCAGCATTATTGGCTGCACTTGTGGAGGATGTTCACGTGCAGGCCTGATGACTTGCAGCACCTGTGGATGATGCTCACGTGCAAACTTAAAGACTTTCAGCTGAAGCAGATAATGAGATGGCGTTCTGCATTTAAGCCATGAGTGATTCGAGCAGAATTGCCGGGAACTCGACCTTGTGACGTTCGTTTGTGAGACGCTGAGGACTGCGCCTGGGTTTGACACATCGTGCCTGTGAAGGAGGACGGGTGAGGGACACATGCTGTCAGCACACATCAGAGGTGATGATTGTCTGAATAAGTGTTAACAGTAATTTGGTATTTTGTTACGCAGTATATTTGAACATTGATGAGAATTGTGCAGCTCGCTTCTCACTGCTGTGGCGTACGGAATGATGATCCTCCACCTGTTGTGAGAAGCTGCTCATTTACATAAAGCTTAAATTCAGACCTGAATGTGTTGCTGATAGTGTGTGCCTTTAAAGGATATTTGTTGTAGCTGTTGACTTACCTCACCTTTTCCATCCTTCACAGAGTCAGTTTGTCATATCCACCTGGGGGGTGTTCGGCGGTGAGTCTGGGTCCAGAAGCGCCGAGCTTTGATCCATTTGGGCGCTGGAGAGCATGCCATCCTTCACCTCGCCAAACAACCGCACATTTATGTTGTACACCAATTATTGCACAGGAGAAAAATAAAACTGTTTTGTTTTTGGAACCGCTTTCTGGATATTTAGTGCTGGGTTCAGTCAGATGCAGGTCTGCTCCTCAACCCGCGTCTGCACATAACAGTAGTTCCCGGCCATTCCAAAATGGACCCAGCGGCAGAAGCGGTTCCTTTTGCTGAAAGAGTTCAAGAACATTTGTAGAAGATATGGGAGCAATTACAGCATCTCGCAAACCAAATTAAACAAACAGATACCCGCGTTATGGAGCTTGCAGCGCAAGCCGTTCCGCTTCCTGCTGCTCCAGCTGCGGCACCATCGATACCGGTGCCGATAACTCCGTCACCCAGAGATTCGGCTTCCGAACCAATTATTTGTCACCCGGAGCCATATGCGGGAAACGCTGAAGCTTGTGCTCCATTTTTGATGCAATGTTCTCTGGTTTTTGCTCAGCGACCGGCTTCCTTCTCTTCTGATGGTAGCCGTGTCTCATATGTGACAAATTTGATCCGAGGTGACGCCTTAGCTTGGGTCACTGCATTGTGGAGTAATAACTCTCCATTGTTAGGATCCTTTAAGGATTTCTCCCGGGAGTTCCGATTGGTTTTTGACCATCCGGTGAAAACAAATACTGTTGCCCAACGGTTGCTGAATCTCAGGCAGGGGAGGCGGAGTGCGGCGGATTATTCCGTGGATTTCCAAATTTTTTCTGCTCAGTCCGGTTGGAATGCCGCAGCTTTGAGATTCGTTAAAAGACGAGCTAGCAGTCCGTGACGAACCAAAAGATTTAGATGAGCTAATATCTTTGGCTATTCGTCTAGATGATCGGATAAAGGAGCGTGGACGCGAGAGAGGGCGGACATCAGAGCGGGTCTTTTCATCTCGGGGCTTTCCCCGACACAGATCAGGGCTGCCTCTTCTTCGCTTCACTGAGACTCCTCCGACGGGACCTCTGGCTCCTCTTGCAGATGAGCCCATGCAGCTTGGACGAGCTGAAGCCGCCATATTGCCCCGGTCACATAAGTGTCAAGAAAGAGAACAATGACGTATCTCCAGGTGTTCTTAGACAGGCATAATAATGGACACACAAAAAAATAAATAAATAAATAAATAAATAAAAAAGGGGCAGATCTTTGGTTGTTTAGTTATTTGGGCTGTTTTTGTTTTCATGTAAGGGGTTATAAATTGTTTGGGGACTTAGATGCGGTTCTGGTGGAGTGAACGCCTGGCAGTTCGGAGCTCGGCTGGACTCAGGTAATCATAGGTTTTCATTTTTTGGACTTAGATAATTTCTGTTTGAGGATTGGGTCGTTTTGTTTTGTTGTTTTTTTATTTCCCTGCTTCCCTAACCCCAACCTCACATGCCCTAAGACCGATTGTCTTGTGGCTTGTGGGGTGGTGCAGGTTGGTTACGCTGAGCGTATCTCAGAAAACCTCTGCACCTAGGGGGGGGTTGTCAGGGGCGTTTTTTTGGATTTGGTTGATGCCCGGTTCCACTCCAGCCCCGGTGGGCCTTTGACCGTTCGTCATTGGTGTTACCGGGGTGTGGTGCAGCGGGAACGTACCTCAGTCGGAGTGGTGGGCCAATCTGTGCCGTTCGCCATTTCGGTAGTTCCACTCCTCCCGATGGGCTGGTGGTATGGTCGGTTTGGGGCACCGGACGTATTTCCGGTTTTCCGCTGCGCTTAGGGGATGGGACTGGGTTAGTTTTTCCTGTTTCCTTCCCCAGCTTGGTAGTTTTGTGCCGCTCGCCAAAATTGAGCTGACGAGAGGCTCTGGGAGTGATCTGGGGTCATTCGGTGTGCTGGGGGGGGTAACAGGGTTTGCCGGTTGTTTTATTTGCCCCCGGGGTGGTTTAATGAAGTGTGCCGGGGGTTGGATTTTTGGGTTTTTTATGTTTCCTTCCAGGTTCCACCTCCAGGGTTGATGGGACGGTCCTCTGGGGGGGGGGGGGGGGGGAATTGATTGTGGGGCCGACTAGCCAAGTGTGGCCGGGTCTGGGGTTCCTGGGTTGTGGGGAGGGTGCCTCCTGGGGTTGATGGTACGGTCCTCTGGGGGGCGCTGTTGCTCCATGAATACCTGGGGACCTCTGTGGGATTCCGGCTTTGGCTGTTACTCCTGGAACTGGTGGTAAAGGTCTTCTGGGGGGTGTTGGGCTCTGCAAGTCATTCTGGGGGGGTTGTCTGTTATTTTTCTTTGTGAATTTATGTTGGTATTGTGTTGTTGGGGCTACGTTGGGTTTTTGGATTTGGGTGTTTTTCTTTTCTTCCCGGGGTTGGATGGGACGGTCCCCTGGGGAGGGTTTGGGTGAGTTTTGTGTTTTTCTTGTATGTTGAGTTGTATATGGGACTCTTTGGGGTTTTTTGTTGATGCCAGCCGGCCTTCCAGCTGTGGTGCCCTGTCCTGCTGTCTGCGGTGGACCTTGGGAGCATTACGCCATCTGCTTCCTGACGTGGACCCCGGAGGGAGGTGTTGTTCTCGTGCCTGGTCTGTTCGGTCGCCGGGAGGCTTCCCGTTGATGGGGGGGTACTGTTGTGTGTTGGGGGGTTTGGCTGGACATTTTGGTGTTGTTTTCTTTTCTTTGCTCTCCAGGTGGTATGCAAACTGGTTTTTGTCTGTGGAGAAGGTGCTGGCAGAAGAGTCCTTCACCCTCATCAGCATTATTGGCTGCACTTGTGGAGGATGTTCACGTGCAGGCCTGATGACTTGCAGCACCTGTGGATGATGCTCACGTGCAAACTTAAAGACTTTCAGCTGAAGCAGATAATGAGATGGCGTTCTGCATTTAAGCCATGAGTGATTCGAGCAGAATTGCCGGGAACTCGACCTTGTGACGTTCGTTTGTGAGACGCTGAGGACTGCGCCTGGGTTTGACACATCGTGCCTGTGAAGGAGGACGGGTGAGGGACACATGCTGTCAGCACACATCAGAGGTGATGATTGTCTGAATAAGTGTTAACAGTAATTTGGTATTTTGTTACGCAGTATATTTGAACACTGATGAGAATTGTGCAGCTCGCTTCTCACTGCCGTGGCGTACGGAATGATGATCCTCCACCTGTTGTGAGAAGCTGCTCATTTACGTAAAGCTTAAATTCAGACCTGAATGTGTTGCTGATAGTGTGTGCCTTTGAAGGATATTTGTTGTAGCTGTTGACTTACCTCATCCTTTCCATCCTTCACAGAGTCAGTTTGTCGTATCCACCTGGGGGGTGTTCGGCGGTGAGTCTGGGTCCAGAAGCGCCAAGCTTTGATCCATTTGGGCGCTGGAGAGCGCGCCGTCCTTCACCTCGCCAAACAACCGCACATTTATGTTGTACACCAATTATTGCAAAGGAGAAAAATAAAACTGTTTTGTTTTTGGAACCGCTTTCTGGTTATTTAGCGCTGGGTTCAGTCAGACGCAGGTCCGCTCCTCAACCCGCGTCTGCACATAACACACAGTGTACAGTGCATCCAGAAAGTATTAACAGTGCTTCACTTTTTCCA
The DNA here is from genome assembly GCF_902500255.1 of Thalassophryne amazonica. NCBI lineage: Eukaryota > Metazoa > Chordata > Actinopteri > Batrachoidiformes > Batrachoididae > Thalassophryne > Thalassophryne amazonica. The sequence continues at coordinate 28,358,905 of NC_047118.1, read as the reverse complement.
CATTTTCTTATGTTACAGCCTTCTTCCAAAAGGAATAAATTCAATTTTCCCTCAGAATTCTACTCATAACACTCCATAATGAAAACATGAAAAAGTTTTTTCTTTTTTAGAAAGTTTTGCAAATTTATTAAAACAGATGATAGGGCATGCTGTCAGGACCTTCTTGGCACAGCATGTATTTAGTCTTAAAATTGTTAATAATATTTAGAAAAGCAGTTTTTTTTTTTTCTTGTGTCCCACATCTGAGGCTGTTTTTTTTTAATTATCTGAAAATTAATGAATAATTTGATCAAAAATACTTTGTTAATAATGAGGGAAAGATGTTCAACCAGTTCGACCATCGCCCGGTGTGTCGCTCTGCTTTCGCTGCGAAAATTTGCCCCAATGCATCATCAAATAGGAGGAGCTTCCATTCCGCTCGCTGGCTCTAGTTGCCAGTCAAGTTAACATGGCGGACCTTGATCACACAGAGTGAGTTGCTGTGCTCTTAATTGTTGTGGAAAGCTGACAAACGTCGCCAGCGGTGCCGTCCCTGGGTTCACAACATCCTAATGAGACGTTCCCAATTCGGGGAGTATCATTATTTGCTGCAGGAGCTGCATCTGGATGACGGCTGCTTTCAGCGGTCCTTCTGCCTCTGCAGGACCCAGTTTGAGGACCTCCTGTCCCGCGCACATGTAAACAATAGAAAAAAAACTGTCTGCTGCCGCTGCTGCGGGGCTGCTGCTCGCTCTTCCACCAAAAACTCTGTCATAATTGTATTTATAAACCAGTCACCATTTGCTTTATTATACATCTGTGTAGTTAATAAATAAAATAATCTTCACGGAGGATTCACTCGCGCGCGCACGTGAAAAGAGAAAAAACTGTCCGTTGCCGCTGGTGTGGGGCTGCTGCTTGCTCTTCCCCCAAAAACTCTCATAATTGTGAAATAAAGGACAAAAGGGACATAAGCTGGCTACCAGAGACAGGACATGTTCACATCCAACTCAGTGTAAACTCCAGACATCTCCACGTCACTACATATCCAGTCCCTGATTGGTCATCGTAGTGTGACAAGACAAAAAAGTTCAGATTTTTCAACTTGGGGAGGAGGGCAACACGACGTGACGCGCCACAAACACGGCAATCGCTCAAAATCGTTTCATTCGCGTCGCTTCATTCATGTTGCTTCATTCTCGTCGCTTCATTCGCGTCCATTGCGTCACGTTGTGTGGCTTGGCGCCACAACACGTCCTTCCATAGGGATTACATGGCAACCTGTTGCTGCTGTCACTCACATCGCACCTGGTGTGAACGCGGCTTTAGAGTACCCTACCGCAATGCAAGGACTCATATCAAGTCTATTACAGAATAAACCTGAATGCCCACTGAAAACCATCCAAGCAAGACTTAACCCAAGACTTTTCATGTTTTAGGGTCTTCTAAAATTTACTCCGGAGATGTTTGTGTGTGTGTGTGTGTGTGTGTGTGTGTGTGTGTGTGTGTGTGTGTGTGTGTGTGTGTGTGTGTGTGTGTGTGTGTGTGTGTGTATGTGTGTGTGTGTGTGTGTGTGTGGAATTGGCAACATGTAAAACTCTATCCATGTTATCCGGGGGATTCAGAGTAGAAAAATTTTGAAATGAACAGTACATTATACTTTGTAGACTGGTTGTGTAAAATTCTCACGGTTCATTAGTCATGGAAATTTTCCCAAATGTTACATTTTTGTTTGGACTTCATAAATTTAAACAGTGACCAAAGTCACAAAATTAGCACAAAAATAGCAATACACGAAAATAACTGCATGGAAAATATCACCTGTTCTAGTATAGTTTACTGCAACTGAGAGAATTTTTCTTAATGTCTGTTCTTTTTTGTCATTTCAGACTCTGTAGGATGTTTATTATCATTAGGTGGTCTAGAAAGCAACAAGAAAACAAGCACAGATACAGGCACAAGACAACTAAGAACCAGTTCAACATTCACAAAGCACTACTCAGTACCTCATATTCTACCCAGGATTTGCATTATATATAAAAAAAAAAAAATCAGACTCTCTGGGAAGAAAACAGTAGGAACCATTAGTCCTTGTGAACAGGTAGATGGCAGCAACCTCCTCAAAGCAGCAAAAGAGAAGAAGGAATTGGACATTTTAAGGGAGATTGAAGAGAGAGACTGTGTGGCACTGGAAGTACGATATCAACACAGCTGTTAGTGGGCCTTTACAGTGTACCTTACAAGGGAACAGGTGAATGAAAAGACACAGCTTATGCTAAATCGTTTTCAGCATTTTGGAGCTACACAATAGAGCAAAAGGTCATAAAGAACATTTACAGAAAAACCTGTTCAACAAAGCAGTGAAAGACATAGAGGGTTTGGACTCAACAAACTATGAAGTCTTCCACAGGAAAACAACACTGTGGCAGAAATATCCATAGTTGTGTTTTGCCCAACCCAGGAAGAAGAATGAGAGCGAGTTTGTTTAGGTGAAAAGTCTGTCAACTGATAAGTTTGTTCGAAACACATACTGCTCAGAAACAAGTGACACCGACGCAGGCACAACTGATAGAGATGAAGAAGTGACAGGTCCACCTGCCAAACAGACATGTAGAGATACTCGTGTTCAGGTGTCATCACTGAGGGTTTGCTACATGACAGCACTGGATCAGAGAAAGGAGATTATGAAAATCAACACTGACTTGCCATGGCCCCATCATCATTGGATCTGACTTTAGATGCAGTACAACAAATTGTTCCGCAGACCCAGAAGGTGACAGACATGTTGGGACAACAGACAACAAGGATCAACAAATTTTATTTATTGCTCAGGTTATCATTTACCTCACTAGTAAAGGAAAGCAAATGATGCCCAAACATTCATCATCGGGGATGGTTATAAGACATCTGACTGGCTCATCTTTAAAAGCACTCAGGGTGGGACTGTCTTGTATAGTTGTTGGAAGGCTGTTCCAGTTTGTCCAACCCTTCACAGAGATGGTGTTTTGTCCTGTGGCAGTTCGTCTGAGGGGCACCTCATAGTCCCCTCTAGAAGCAGATCGAGTCCTGAGGTTAGGATCTCTATGTCTAATAAATTCCTCCAGAGGAGGAGGGGCTAGGCCATGGAGAGTTTTGCAGATGAGACAAGCATTTTTGAGCGGCTCAGAAATCCTGCTGCGGATGAGAGCCGCATCACTGCCTGAACACATACTGAAGACATATGCAGGACATACACAACCAATACGCCGTATATCCCCTGTCATCCACTGATATCCGCAACTGACGGGTTGGCGTGGGATGGCGCGGCTTGGCGGCGGACCGGGACAGTGTGCAAAACAGAAATGACGCGTGCTCAGCACGACCACATCACGGTCGCAAATGGTATGTCGCACATGCAGACAGAGTGGGCACGGATGAAGCGAGTGCATCACGGCCACGGGGGCACCTCCGCGGTCACCTTTGCTTCTGTTCCCTGTTATATCCGCTTTTCCTCCTCATGTATTCGCTGATCCACCCCGGGACATTTGTCATTTCCGCCCACCTTTGTTGCGGATGCTCAGCTTTTGTCTCCTCATTTCATGCGCAAATACTCCTAAACGCCAGTGGGACAGGGCCCTTAGTACCGTCATACCAGCAAATGACCATGTTGTGCAGCAATATTCAATATGAGACAGGATCATACAATGAAGGTACGATCTTTCTTTCTTTCTTTAATATTTATTTCATTCATTTAAAAGAAAAACAAAAAAGCAGAAAGAAAGCACCACAACACCAGAATGAAAAGGAGCAGAAAGAACAACAAGTCTTACAATCTTTCAATATCCAGCATCATAGTCAACATTATTTAACAGATTGCATTTCTTTTAACTTGTCACATACCACTGACCCATTTCATAATTATGACCATTAATTAATAGATTACATCTCTGACAGGTTACATTTTAAACTTAAGACACTCCAAACATTATTAACAGATTACCTTTTTTTTTTTGACTTTCTTGCACCCCACTGACTTATTTCATAGTTTCATACTTACTTAATACATCTAATTGAATATGTTTTTTAAATAATTTAAGTGACCTTAATTCTTTAATTCCTTTATTAAGATTGTTCCATAATTTGACACCATTTACTGCAATACTCATTTCCTTTACTTTGGTTCTAAATCTTGTTTTTTTTTAAAGACTTCTATTCCTTTCAATTTATAACCACTTACTCTTTTTTAAAACATATTTTGAGTGTTTGTTGGTAAAGTATTTTTATTAATTTGGTACATTGTTTGTAATATTTTCAAATCGACTAAATCATGAAATTTAAGTACCCTATACTTAATAAACAATGGATTAGATGGATCTCTAAAACCACTGTTACTAATCACTTTTAAAGCTCTTTTCTGCAAAATAAATAAAGGTTGTATATAGGTTGTATATCCCCAGATTTCTACACAATAAGTTAAATATGGGACAATCAATGAATTGTACAATGTTAATAAACCATAACTATTTAATGAATATTTTACCTTATGCAAAACAGCAACGGCTTTCGCTATTTTTCCTTTTATGTAATTTATGTGTGACTTCCATGTAAGATCTTCATCAATCATGACTCCTAAAAAATTTGTTTCTTTTACCCTTTGTATATCCATTCCATCTATTTGTAATGACACATTTTTTTTTTTTTGCTCTATCATTAAACAAAATAAAATTTGTCTTATTAATATTTAGTGACAATGTGTTTATATCAAACCAATGTTTAACTTTTTCCAACTCTGTATTTATCACTTGTGCTACTTCCTGTATATCTGTTCCAGAGTAAAAGAGCGTTGTATGATCAGCAAATAAATCGCTGCCAAGCACATTGGATACATTCACAAAATCATTGATATACAAAATAAACAGTTTATGTCCAAGTACCGATCTTTGTGGTACTCCATAAATAATGTTACACAATTCTGATTTGGTATTATTTATCTGAACAAACTGTTTTCTATTTTCTAAGTAGCTTTTTACCCACTGATGTGCAACACCTCTTATTCCATATTGTTGTAACTTGTGAAGCAATCTTGAGTGGTCTATAACATCAAAAGCCTTTTTCAGGTCGATATAAATACTTACAAAATAATCCTTATTATGGATTGTTGTTGATATTTTCTCTAATAGTTCCATAATTGCCATAGCTGTCAAATGTGTTGTTCTAAATCCATACTGAGCATTATTTAAAATATAATGTTTCTCAATAAATTTATCCCATCTTGTCACAAAAACATTTTCCATAATTTTAGAAAACTGTGGAAGCAATGATACTGGCCTGTAAGTAGAAAAATTATGTTTGTCTCCATTTTTATATAATGGGACTACCTATCTGGAAAAATCCCAGTTGACAGAGACAGATTACAAATATAAGTAAATGGTTCAATAACAATTTCTGTTATACTTTTTACAGTCATCATGTCTAAATCCTCATGGTCAGTTGATCTTTTGCTTACACAGTTTTTACAATATTTCTTATTTCATCTTTTTCCACATTGTCCAGGAAAATACTATTGACCATATTTACCAGTGTATGTAATTTATCTTCTATTATTGGTTTATTTCCCACCAGACTTGATACTACATTTGAAAAAATAATCATTAAACCCATTTGTAACTTCTTTTATGTCATATATCTCTTTATTTTCCTTAAAGTAATTTGGAATAGTTGCTTTCGCTCCATCACTATCAATCACACTTTTTAGAATTCCCAATGTTACCCTCATATTATCTTTACTCTTATTTAATTGTTTAATGATCTTTTTTTGTTTCCTAATTATTGTTAATAGTTTATTTTAAATTTTTTGTATTTATGTTCTGATTCCTTTGTTTGCAATTTTAAAAAGCACCTGTATAAATAGTTTTTCTTTGCACAAGCAGTTTTTATTCCCTTTGTCAGCCATGTTTTATTTACTCTTTTCTTACTAACTTCTATTAATTTACAATTTTTATTGTATGATTTCATCAATATTTTCATAAATGAGTTATATGCTACATTAACATCACTGACATAAACGTCTTCCCAATTTTGATTTTTAAGGTCATATTTTAATGCCTCTAAGGCTTTTACTGACTTATCTGTTTTAAAGTTTATAACAGTTTTTTTTGTTGTACCTATTTTTATATTTAAATATTGAAAAAATTGGTAAATGATCGTTAATATCTGTCATGAAGATCCCATTCTTGATCATTTCATCTGTTCTGTTTGTAAATACGATTGTCGATTAACGTTGCACTTTGCGATGTAATTCTGGTTGGTTTTATTATCAAGGGGAATAACCCCAAACTATACATTGAGTTCACAAAATCACTTAATCTTTGGCAACTGGAGCTTTCTATGTTAATGTTAAAGTCCCCACACATAAAAAGCGTTTTGTTTTTAATTTGATGGAATAATTCTATTATTTTATCTGTAAATTTCACAACACAAGAATCTGGTGCTCTGTATACACAACTGATTAAAATATTCTTAGATGTTTCATGTACAAGTTCTACTGTTACAATTTCTATGACATCATTCATAATTGTCATGTACAAGTTCTACTGTTACAATTTCTATTACATCATTCATAATTGTCATTTCTTCAACAATTGTACACATCAGATCTGTTTTTATATACAGAGCAATACCACTGCCTTTTTTATATCTTCTGTTTACAAAATACAGCTCATATCCCTCCATTTGAACTTCATCCATGAGATCATCTTTAAGCCAAGATTCAGTGATTGCAACAATACTAAATCTATTTTTAAACTGATTTAAATAATCTTTCATTTGTGACATTTTACAATACAAGCTTCGGCTGTTTATATGTATGAGTGACAGGGTATCTTCTGCAATGTTTTCACTATTCAGCTGTTCTGCTGTATAATACTCACAACCAATCGTTTTTAAGTCAAATATACTTTCATCAATATTAGTGTCTATGTCATATATTTTATCATCTGTTTCCATCTTTGATCTGATTTTTTGTTGGTCCAGTTACCAACAGACGTCATATTTGATTGTCTATTCAGGTCTGTATTTCGGAAGGTCCTCCATGTTTTTGATTTGTATACCGTTTGTTCCTTCTTTTACTCTAATCCAAACCCTACAATTCCAGACCCATGTAGCAACAATGTGTTTCTGTTTTCTTAGTAGTCTTGGTTCCCTAGCAATATCTGCATTTTTTTTCGTTAGATGCTCATTTATATATAGACACTCATTCCTTTCAAATTCTTTGCCTGTCTTAATAACTCATTTTTATATTTTCTGCTTGTAAATCGTATAACAATGTTAGATAGTTTATTTTTTCTATCTTTAGTTGGAATAGTATAACAGTCTGATATCGTGTCTTGATGGATGACAACACCTTTTTGATATAAAAAGTTTGTAACTTGTTGTTCCAATGATTGTCGTTCTTCAGGTGGTGCATCCTCCCCACTAGCTCCACCAGAATCCACCACCCTTGCATATGTCCAATGTTTTGTTTCTAGTCTAGATATTATAACATCATCTTTTCTAGTGAATTGTTCAAGTTCATCTACACATTGCTCAAGTTTCTTAATGATCTTGTCCTTCTCTTTAACCAGATTTTGGAGTTCTTTAATCTCCACCATCAGCTTGTCTAAATTAGACATGGCTTTTGATATACGGTTTAATGAGGTCTTTATCTCCTCTATATCTTCCTCGGGTTTATCTGTTTTCCTGGGTGGTGCCATGCCGACTATCGTGGCTCAGTATGGCCACTATTGATTACAAAAACAATTCTCACCCGTAGCCTCCACTACCACAGGTCCGGTCAGATCTAGCAGCATCAGTCCAAACACAAAACCTGATTTGTTTAAAGTTTTGAAGGTTAAATTTTACAGTGTTGACAACTTTTTTCACATGTTTTTTGAAGGAAATAGAGTCCAAGATGATTCCAAGGTACTTGAAATGGGATACCATTTCAAGTACCTCTCCACCTATCGACACTTTGAGACTGTTCTCTACTGGTCTTTTTGAGAATGTCATACAAACTGTTTTAGTTTTGTTAAGCATCAGGCAATTGTCATCAAGCCAGTCTTGTACCTTGTTTAAAATATTGGTAAGTTTGTAAGATATTATATCAGTTGTAGAACCATAGGTGTAAATGACTGCATCGTCTGCATACATTTGAGTATTGAGATCACAGCATACCTCTGGAAGGTCATTTATGTATAATGAAAATAGTAAAGGCCCGAGGACTGACCCCTGTGGGACAACTACAGGACAGCTACAAAGGAGGATTTGACTCCGTCAACTGTAACACATTGAGTTCTATTTAAAAGATACGACTCAAACCACTGAACTGCACCAGGTGATAAATTAAAGTAAAACATTGTGATTGACGGTGTCAAATGCCTTCCTGAAGTCAAGAAACACTGAACCTACATAGGAATACTTATCCAATAAACACTTAACATTTTCAGTTAACATACAGTTGGCTGTTTCAGTTGAGTGGTGTGACCGAAACCCAAACTGCATTTGATGTAGTGGTGTGAAGCCTTTATCAAGGTGTTTGATCAGCTGATTTCCAACCCATTTTTCAGCTACCTTGGAGATAACTGGAAGAATACTGATTGACATGTAATTGGCTACTTGAGCTTTACAGCCCAATTTATAATTATAAATAAATTTATAAATGGGAGTCACTGAAGCAACTTTTCAGGCTGTTGGGACTGTTTTATGATGAATTAACAAATTAAGCAAATGAGTGATAGGTTGTACTAAGGCATTAGCCTGTGTTTTTATAAAGTTGGTATCCATACCGTATACATCTTTAGCTTTGGAACATTTAAATCCTTTAATAATTTTTAATATTTCGTCTTCAGTTATTTTGTCCAGTTGAAAAATGGGTTGGTCACAGTTTAGAACACAAGGGGCAATAGAGGTGGGGGAAAACTGATTTGTTATATTGAGCACACTATTTAAAAAGTAGTCATTCAAAGTATTCGCTATTTTTTAGGATCTTTCTCCAGAGCATTATCAATATCTGACTCAAGAGTGTTATTGTCATATTTGCTGTTTTTACCAAGTAATTTAATAGTGTCTGCCAAACTTTCTTCCCATTACCGTTTGAATCCTCAATAACTGAGATTAAAAAATTGGCTTTGGGTTTCCTTAAGGTTTGAGTAACATTGTTCCGCAAATGAGTGAATTTTAACCTATCTGTAAGCAATCGAGTTTTCAAATAGAGCTTAAGCTGCATGTCTCTAGATCTCATCAGATCTTTACATGTTTGATCTAACCATGGGAGTTGTTTTTGACCTTTCTTGACCCTGAAGTTAAACTTCCTAGTAAAAGCAGATATTACATCTTTGATTTTCTTATTTAAAAAATTCACTACTTGTTTCTATGGTACATGATGAGAGTTTCCTCCCAATTAATTATTTTTATTGCTTCACTAAAATTTTGCAATTGTTTTTTTTTGGTATCACATTAACATAAATGGGAGAGGAGGTTTTAATTAAGTAATCTTGAAAATCTTGAGTTGGTGAGCTTCCTAGACAAAAATATGCAATTGTGATCTGAAATGCCAGTAAGAAAATTATATGTCTTAGCAGTTCTATCAGGCTTATTTGTAAACAAAAGGTCTATTCTTGTTTGTGATTTAGGAGTCAGTCTGGTTGGTTTATCTATTAACTGTTTGAGCTACATCTCATACCAGTGTATTAGAGACTGCCACTGCATTGGCCATGCAGCAAATCCAATAAGGGTCCAGTTCAATTCCTTCCGAGCTGCAGAAGTCTGTATCCACAACATTAGTTGATTTTGGTGAGCAGACACTGTCAGGCAAAGGAACAAAGCACAACACCAATGGAATTGCTGTGCAGCATGCATCATCACCTGTTCCAGAAGCCACAACTCATGGACCAAGCACAAGATCTTGATTTACCTGGAACCAGCACCAAAACCAGCAGCCGACCACTTCCATCAAAGAAAACAAGAAAAAAGATCATTATCATTACCTGACTCAACCCTGTTCCACTTCAGAGGGGAGAAGAAAACTTCACCTGTATCATTTGAAATCACTGTAGAACTTGAAATGAAATATGATGATGCCACTCAACATCATCACCATTCCAAGAATTAACTTACTACATAGCAAAAGTGCCATCTGAGCATCTTCTTCCATCTTGGACAGGGCATAACCAACTGCAAGTTTCTATGATACCACTAAAGGATATATGGAGCTAAATCCAGGCCAAAAGTTTTGTAATGTGAAAATAAAAAAAGATTGAAAAAATAAATTTTGAAACTGAAAATAAATTTTGAAACTGAAAATCCAATGTTTGTTCTTGAATTTTATAATCATTTAAAAAGTATTATTCAAATAAAAATGTGTATGATATATATTTTTCAGTTGAAATATATTTTTGATTCAGCGCTGTAATTATTTTGATCAAATAATTTCTTTTCATTCATATTTCTTTTTTTTTCACCTTCAGATCTTTTTTCACTTTCAGATCTTTTTTTCAGTTTCAAACTTTTGGCCCTGTTCTGGCGTGGGAGGGCGTGGCTTCGATTGAGAGGGCTGTGGAATTGTGAGTGACAGCAGAGCAATCAGTCCTCACATGATGTTGCTTTCAGGAAACGTGGGTCCTTTGATAGATAATGACTCTGCTCCCGTCTCCATCGTGGATTACTATGTGGCTGGCGTGTGAAAGAAAATAGAGAGAATGAAAGCTTATTATGAGGCTTTAAACCCTCGAGATAAAGCTGTGTATTGTGATCCAAGTGTAGCAGTTGGTTCAGTGGATCTGTATGTTGTACCGGATAGTGAATTTAATGACGGTGTAACAAAGTGGCCGGCAGTTTCACAGCGTAAACTTAATATGACCAGAACCAAGCAGACCGCCTGTAAATCCAAAGCCAAAGCCGGAAGAGCGCTCCGGCTACCGGCGGTGTGAAGAAGCCCCACTGTTACAGGCCTGGCACTGAGGCAGTGAGAGAGATCCACTGCTACCAGAAATCCACCGAGCTGCTGATCCACAAGCTGCCGACCAGGTCAGTCTCGCCGGCCTCCTGCAGAGCATCACAGCAGAGCTTTGAAAGCGGAGGTCAGTCTTGAAGTCCTGAGCAATTTCTCTCACCGGGTGCTGGAAGGGCAGCTTGTGGATCAGCAGCTCAGTGGATTTCTGGTAGCAGTGGAGTGCCACAGTGCCAGGCCTGTAACGGTGAGGCTTCTTCACACCGCCAGTAGCAGGAGCGCTCTTCCAGGCGGCTTTGGATTTGGATTTATGGGTGGTGTGCTTGGTTCTGTCCATATTAAAGCTTCATTCATATCTGCTGAGGCTGGTCTCTCTGTGTCACTTAGAAAGCTCGTAACACTCCACTGCGGCCTGTAAAATGAGTGACCTGCCTCATTTTTATGTGGCGATGCTGCGCTGCGTTCACGGTCTTGTGTGGTCTAGAATTACTTGTAATAAACACCTTTAGCATCACTTTATTTACAGATATCAAGACAACACAGTAGAGAGAAAGTGTTGTCATTATCTATCAGAGTACCCACGTTTCCTGAAAGCAACAGCATGTGAGGACTGATTGCTCTCCTGTCACTCACAATTCTATGCCCCTCTCAATTGAAGCCACGCCCTCCCACACCAGAACGGGGCCAAAAGTTTGAAACTGAAAAAATAAGATCTGAAAGTGAAAAAAAGATCTGAAGGTGAAAAAAAGAAACATGAATGAAAATAAATTATTTGATCAAAATAATTACAGAGCTGAATCAAAAATTTATTTAAAGTGAAAAATATACATCTTACACTTATTTTTATTTTGATAATACTTTTTAAATAATTAGAAAATTCAAGAACAAACGTTGAATTTTCAGTTTCAAAATTTATTTTTTCAATCTTTTTTATTTTCAGATTACAAAACTTGTGGCCTGGATTTAGCTCCATAAGGATAGCGTTGTGTACTTGTTGGTCATCAGTGCCAGCCCTACTGACCTGAGTACAGTTAACACAATCCTACATCGCAGTATAGATATTGCCGACCAGTTGGACTTTAAGTCAATTGTAAGAGTTGTTGACAAAGCAATGTATGCAAAGGCACAGGCAATCAGATGGCAAACACTGAATTTTATGTCTCGGATTGTAATTCGTCAGGGAGCAATTCACACAACCATGACAAGTTTGGCTTGTGTTGAGAAGAGATTTCAAGATACTGGATTGCAAGATGTTGAAGCAGGTGTTGTTGCAGCAGGTTCACTTAGTGGTGTGATGAATGGGCACAGCTATAATAGAAGTATATGGTGCCATATACTTCTAAGGCTTCTAAGGCTGAGGCATTACATCGTCTTTGTTGGGCAAGCTTTCTTCAGAGTGTCTCAGAGGATGATCAACTCAAGTACAGTTTCATGGTTGAAGATCTCCATCAGTCATTTCCAAACAATCAGCAGCAGCAGCATCTCAACAGTAACGCTTACCAGTCTATGATAGAACATTATGAGCAGTATATTGCTGAAGGAAACAACAATGCCGCATCCAACTTCTGGAACTCTTACCACGAAGTGGCAACCAACATTCTTCATAAGAGCTACCCGTGAGGGCAAATAGAAACTCCATCTTGCCACAATAAGAACACTTCTACCATGGATGTTTGCCAATGATAGAACAAATTATGCAGGTTATCTGCCTGTTTACTGGCTGGAGATGTGCATCTTGCCTGAAACATATCCATAAATTCACTCTGAATTTGAGGAAGGAAACTTTTCTGTGCAGCGTCAAGACTCTCATGGCTTTGCAAAGGTTGCATGCAACATGAAAATTCAGTAAGGCATATCTTATATATTATATTCCAATTCTAAGGTGGAACTATCCTAGTATACAAAGGTATATCTAAATATCTAAAAAGGAAGAGTAAAATAGGAGAGTAGAAAAGAGTAGAGTAGAGCCACTTAGGTGCCTGGTCTTGAGAACCAGGGATGGTAGGTTAAAAAGCTTTTTTATCCCATGGGAACTCTCCCTACCCACCCAAGCAGCTCAAGAAAAAGGTCTATATAATATAATAAATAATAAGACATAAGAAGGATAAGACATCACAGGAGAAGATTGTAGTATAGGTAATTAGTATGTAGACTAGTAGTGAAATCAAATATAGTTAGTAGGCTAAGCTGTAGAAGGAGAAGCTGTGAGTGTGCAAGTGTACTGGTATTTATCTAAAGTAACTCTGTTAGCATACTATAGGAAAATAAAAAGTATAATCATTATGCTATCAAATGGAAATCTAAGAACGTAGGTACTATATGTTGATGTCTTTAGAGGAACACATAAACTGATGAATCATAAAAAATTGACACCATGTAAAATAGAATTGCAAATTGTAAAAATAAGGTAGTTATAGTAGAAGAGCTAAATTATCCATGAATAAGCCACAAAAACGGTAATTATTGAATAAAGTATAATAGCATAGTTAAACCTACAGTAATGGTATTAACAAATACATATAAAATAAATGTGGGCAAAAGTATGAATTAATGTGGGTTATCAAACACAAAAGAACCAATATTTTGTAAGTTACGATGAACGTTGCTAAGGCCGGCTAGATAAGCTAACGTTAGCTGTTAGGTATAACTAATTGTACCCCGCTCCTCCAATATTTACTTAATTATAATAACATTAAAAAGGGGGGAACAAGAAAAAGTAAAGCATGTAGAAATGTATATGGAGACATAAGTACATATATTTCCAGAAAAGAGAAAAATGGTAGCCGTTTAAATCACCAAACCTGCAGCTGTCAGCGTGACACATCTTGCCATTTCTTCTTCTTCTGCTTATATTTCTAACACAGTATTCAGTAGCTTTGCCCTCGTGTGGGAACACATGTAATTACAGCTGATCATCCCAGTAACCACTTAAAGTGTTAAACATTAAACTGCCATATATATATATATATATATATATATATATATATATATATATATATATATATATATATATATATATATATATATATATATATATATATATATATATATATATATATATATATGCCAGTTTAATGTTATATATAAGGTGAATGAGGGTGAGGCAGCCTATTAGACAATTAATAGCTAATAGGCTAAGCTATAATTGTAGCAGTATAACTGTATAAAAAAAAGGCTCAGATATAATATGTTATAGGTTTTATCTAAGGTTTACCCTATTTGTTAGGTTATGGTTAGCTAATCTAGGTAGAAGAAATTCCATCTTCTTCGTGTTTTTAATGGGAACCCCAAACTTAGATATTATTTCTTGATGTCTATTAGAAAATCTTTTGAACTGAAGAACCAATTTGTTATACAGAAACCCTTGTTTAACTAATCTACTAGTACGTTTATGGTATCTAGTGGAAAAAAAAACTTTGGTAATTATCACAGATGCGACCAATTCTGACTAATTGAGAGGTGTAAACATTGTATGTAGGTTTACTCGGTATGTTACTACTAATACAAGGAAATTTTACAATATGAAAGTTAAAATCATCCCGTTTGTCAAAAACGGCTGTTCTAAACTGTTTATCTATAATGTTCAACTCTATGTCTAAGTATGAGAGTTTTTTTTATTGTTTTCTGTAGTCTTTTTTAGTTCTAATTCTGATGGACCCTTTTAAATTTAATTCTCAAAATTAGAGTTATTTAAAGTAAGTAGGTCATCAATGTAACGGAAGGTATTATTAAAGGTTTTTGCTGACTTGCTATTATTTTTAAATTTATCTTTCATAAATTTGTATTCATAATAAAAAAGGAAAAGGTTAGCTAAAAGTGGAGCACAATCTGTTCCCATAGGTATCCCTATTGTTTGTTTGAAAATTCTGTTGCCAACCTCTATATAGAAATTGTCTACAAGGAATTCTATATGCTCAATCATATTTTCCTCAGTTATATTATGATACCGTGTTGATGTAGTGTTAGACCAATATGTTGTGCTATCATTTGTAATAACGATACATTTAGAACCTCTAATTCTAAAAGCTTCCCTGACTAGTTCACTGATACTATATATAAGTTGGTCATGTCGGATGTTAGTATACAGGGTGGAAAAATCAAAACTATCAAAATGTGTAACTACTTTAGTTTTGTTTAATTTTTTTTAGTTTATTTAAGACCTCTGTAACATTATCGATAATCCAAAAGCAATTAACTCCAGTGTTACGAGCTATGCCTTCGCAGTATTGTTTGAAATGTTTTGTAACTAATTTAAGGCTAGAGGTTAGTAGTTGGGATAATGGTTTAGTATTACATGCATTAGAGGATGCTATAAATCTACTACCTATTGTTTTTTAGGCATTGTGGGAAGCCAGTAGAAGGATGGTAATTGTTTCATATCGGTAATAATTTTAATGTTATATTTAGTCATAATTTCTTGTTGTTTTGTAACAATATCTTCTGTGTGACTATTATAAGATGTATATGTTTGTGGGTTAGTCCCATCACTAGTGTTGATTTCCTTTAAAACTACATCTAAGTAATATTTTTTACAAACTATTAGGATATTGTTGCTGGCTTTATCTGCTGGTACTAAAACAAAACGTCTTTGAAAGTTATTTAGGTATTCTAGGCAAACCTTGTCTGACAGTACATGTTTTGTATATGGATTTTGCTTTTTTCCTAAGTCTATCTATCTTAGGGCCCTGTCCCACTGGCGTTTAGGAGGATTTGCGCATGAAATGAGGAGACAAAAGCGACCTGCAACAAAGGTGGGTGGAAATGACAAATGTCCCGGGGTGGATCAGCGAATACATGAGGAGGAAAAGCGGATATAACAGGGAACAGAAGCAAAGGCGACCGCGGAGGCGCCCCCATGAGGGGCACAGCGGCCGTGATGCACTCGCTTCATCCGTGCCCACTCTGTCTGCATGCACGACATACCATTTGGTGCGTTGGTTGTGTATGTCCTGCGTATGTCTTCAGTATGTGTTCAGGCAGTGATGCGGATCTCATCCGCTGCAGGATTTCTGAACAGCTCAAAAATCCTGGCTGCGGACATGCGTGCCTCTGCGGATGATCACGGACGTGTTCGGATGGCGGCCGACTCATACAGGAATGTTACACAGTTATTGTGGTTGTTTGGCAGATGTGGGCCACTTTTGTGCGCATTCCATCCGCAAATTCTCCTAAACGCCAGTGGGACAGGGCCCTTAATTTGAACTGTTTCTAATACTCGATCTTCCCATTCATCCAATGTTCTAGTATCTACTTTTTCTTTTTTAGCCCAGAGTTTTTTGTAATCCTTAATGGCTTTTAACTATTATGAGGTTTGTGTCCCAATTAATATTATTTTGTTCTCTAAATGATGGTCCTTTACTAAGTAATTTTCTAAGCTTCCTGTTCTCAATTATTCTGAGATTACCAGTTATTATATGTCCTGTTGGCTCATATTTGAAAATAGACGAGTCACAATCACAACTAAGGTTTGTAGTATCTAATTGAAAGTGTAAATTTTTTATGCTTTGTTTGAAATTAAAAACTTTACCAGCTATAGATTTAGTATATGAATAGCCAATAACAGATTGGGGGGGGTTATCATTGATGAAATTTTGTATAGTTTTTTGGATTGGTTTGCTATGCTATGTAGAATCTGTGATAGTTTGATCATTTCAATGCCTTTGTTGTGAAAAGGAATTTTCATGAAAGATTTATTATCATCTTTGGTTATTGTAGTTTTTTTTCCACTTTTTGTAAACCTAACCTAAAGTTAGCTAAATCTTTTATGACAAGTGGAATATACAACCCCTGGCAAAAATTATGGAATCACCGGCCTCGGAGGATGTTCATTCAGTTGTTTAATTTTGTAGAAAAAAAGCAGATCACAGACATGAGACAAAACTAAAGTCATTTCAAATGGCAACTTTCTGGCTTTAAGAAACACTATAAGAAATCAGGGAAAAAAATTGTGGCAGTCAGTAACGGTTACTTTTTTATAGCAAGCAGAGGGAAACAAATATGGAATCACTCAATTCTGAGGAAAAAAATTATGGAATCATGAAAAACAAAGAACGCTCCAACACATCACTAGTATTTTGTTGCACCACCTCTGGCTTTTATAACAGCTTGCAGTCTCTGAGGCATGGACTTAATGAGTGACAAACAGTACTCTTCATCAATCTGGCTCCAACTTTCTCTGATTGCTGTTGCCAGATCATCTTTGCAGGTTGGAGCCTTGTCATGGACCATTTTCTTCAACTTCCACCAAAGATTTTCAATTGGATTAAGATCCGGACTATTTGCAGGCCATGACATTGACCCTATGTGTCTTTTTGCAAGGAATGTTTTGACAGTTTTTGCTCTATGGCAAGATGCATTATCATCTTGAAAAATGATTTCATCATCCCCAAACATCCTTTCAATTGATGGGATAAGAAAAGTGTCCAAAATATCAACGTAAACTTGTGCATTTATTGATGATGTAATGACAGCCATCTCCCCAGTGCCTTTACCTGACATGCAGCCCCATATCATCAATGACTGTGGAAATTTACATGTTCTCTTCAGGCAGTCATCTTTATAAATCTCATTGGAACGGCACCAAACAAAAGTTCCAGCATCATCACCTTGCCCAATGCAGATTCGAGATTCATCACTGAATATGACTTTCATCCAGTCATCCACAGTCCACAATTGCTTTTCCTTAGCCCATTGTAACCTTGTTTTTTTTTTTATTTAGGTGTTAATGATGGCTTTCATTTAGCTTTTCTGTAAATCCCATTTCCTTTAGGTGGTTTCTTACAGTTCGGTCACAGATGTTGACTCCAGTTTCCTCCCATTTGTTCCTCATTTGTTTTGTTGTGCATTTTCGATTTTTGAGACATATTGCTTTAAGTTTTCTGTCTTGACGCTTTGATGTCTTCCTTGGTCTACCAGTATGTTTGCCTTTAACAGCCTTCCCATGTTTTTTGTATTTGGTCCAGAGTTTAGACACAGCTGACTGTGAACAACCAACATCTTTTGCAACATTGCGTGATGATTTACCATCTTTTAAGAGTTTGATAATCCTCTCCTTTGTTTCAATTGACATCTCTCGTGTTGGAGCCATGATTCATGTCAGTCCACTTGGTGCAGCAGCTCTCCAAGGTGTGATCACTCCTTTTTAGATGCAGACTAATGAGCAGATCTGATTTGATGCAGGTGTTAGTTTTGGGGATGAAAATTTACAGGGTGATTCCATAATTTATTCCTCAGAATTGAGTGATTCCATATTTTTTCCCCTCTGCTTGGTCTAAAAAAGTAACCATTACTGACTGCCACAATTTTTTTTTCCTGATTTCTTATAGTGTTTCTTAAAGCCAGAAAGTTGCCATTTGAAATGACTTTAGTTTTGTGTCATGTCTGTGATCTGCTTTTTTTCTACAAAATTAAACAACTGAATGAACATCCTCCGAGGCCGGTGATTCCATAATTATTGCCAGGGGTTGTAGTTAGGTAATCTTTGTTCTGAAAGTATAATATTAGCTAAAGCTGTTAGGATGCCAAGTTTTCGTTGTAGAACCGAAAAGTTCTAAATCTATCTTTGTAGTTGCATGTTGTCTATTGTGCTTACCTGATCATTTTTTGAACTTATGTTGTTTTTTATTAAAAAATGTCCGTATGACAATATTTTCCATATCTTTTTTAGAAACATTACCAAGGTTTTTGACCTCGGTAATGGTTTTTGGTTTTTGAATTGTCATTAAGCCCATACGGATAAATTGTGGCTAGTTCTTTGTACCAGTATTCCTCCCTTTGTAATCGTTCAGAGGCTAAACTAAAGCATTCACTCTCTTCCAAACATACGTACTTCCTCTATAGGCATAACCTCTATGTCATCTACATTATGACCATATGAGCAAAAGTGTTGGTATAAAAATAAATTACACATTTTATTAAGCCTCTGTCTATGGTTGTTTATTCTGCTCCTAAGGGTTTGGCTAGTTTCTCCTACGTATTGGATACCACATTTTTTGCAGCTAATCAAGTAAATTATATTTTTTGTGTTGCATGTCATTTTTGTTTCATGTGAGCTAACCTTGTATTGTCTACCTGTGGTGTTACTCCTGAAGTTATTTCCTTCTACTATGTATTTGCAAGTTTTACATTTACTATTACCACATGTACCAACTCTGGTGTCCTGTATAGCATCGGTCACATCCCTTCCTACCAAGGTAGGGTTTGGGGATGTAACGTCATAAGTACAGGACGAGTTGGAAATAAGAGGTATACCCTTCTTTAAGGGACTAGGGTATGAGTCCATCACCTTGGTTTGCCGGGCTAGTGACCGCCCCCACTTGTACGTAGCCAACATGATATTTAAACCCTTATTTAAGGGACTAGGGTAAGAGTCCATCACCTTGGTGTTAAGGGCTAGTGACCGCCCTATATTAAAGGTAGCTATCATATGTAGTAACTTATGTATGAGGGACAGGGTAAAAATATATTATATTATAGGACTATTATTATACGTAGTTATCGTAATATCAGAAAAGTATAGAAAATTATTAATAGCTAGGAAAAAATATAAAGCAAGAATAGCTAGGAATATACAAAAGTATATGGAACATATATGAAGACTAGAAGCACTCAGAGAGTGCAAACCTCCGCCAAGTCACTGACCCTAAAGAGATTCCCTCCTTGGCACAGTGATCTATTCAACAGTTCAATGTTACAACCAAAACTATGATACATACACCTTTCTTTCCTGTATATTTGACATCTTTGAGCATGAAAACATACCAATAGAACTTGGAATCACTTTTATGTCTTTATTAGTTGAAAAGTTATTGTATAAAAACAATTTTTCGGTAATGGCAGTTTTCTTCTGGATCTAGCTCCATAACATTTGAAGCTACATCAAATCTGATGACACCTTACTGAATCAGTACAGATTCAGGTACAATTTGGTGTTAGTTGTGCATCTCTTGCTTCACTTGTCACCTCACACTGACACATTTTCTATTTTCCCTATATTTTTGCATATTCTGGATCACCAGATCCGGAATCCGGATCCAATCATCACCAAACTTTGTTGTTTGATAGAACATTTGACTATGTTACACCCTAATTTTTTCAAGCTTTTCTGCCTTGTTTTTGTGGAGTTAGAAACTAGAATGTCAAAATTCCCCCTATCCCGCAATGGTGAAGAATCGTTTAAAAAATTCCTGGATCCGGATCGTGATCCGGATCACCACTAAAATTTAATCACTTGTTCCTCTTGTCATTTCCAACCACTCAAAATTTCATCAAAATCCGTTCAAAACTTTTTGAGTTATCCTGCTGACAAACAGACAGATATACAAACAAACGTGACCGAAAACATAACCTCCTTGGCAGAGGTAAATATATAAAAAATACTAAACCACTGTAACAGGTATTACATAAAAATAATCAAAATTCCCCCTATCCTGCAATGGTGAAGAATCCTTTAAAAAATTCCTGGATCCACATCGTGATCCAGATCACCACTAAAATTTAATCATTTGTTCATCAGACTGTATTAATGTGTGACCATTGACTTTGTTTTGCTGCTGACAAACAGACAGACAAATAATTTATTTTTTCTCTTTCTCTAAAATTGTATATAATAATCATTAGATTATTAATATATAAACAAAAATAAATTTAAGAAATATTACAATTTGAAAACAAATGCACCCGAACGTGATGACAGCTACAACTGCTTAATGCTAACTTTTAACATTGAAAATGCCATAGACATGCTAACGCGTTAGCATCAGGATCCGGATCGTGATCCTGATGCTAATCTCTTTCTCTAAAATTGTATATAATAATCATTAGATTATTAATATAGTAAGTCCCTTCGGCTGCTCTCTTGTTTTGTACTCGGGGTCGCCACAGTAAATCCAAGGTGGATCTGCATGTTGAATTGGCACAAATTTTACACCGGATGCCCTTCCTGATGCAACTCCACATTACATGGAGAAATGTGGCAAGGGTGGGATTTGAACCGGGAACCTTCTGCACTGAAACCAAGTGCACTAACCACTTGGCCACCACCCCTACATTAGATTATTAATATATAAAAAATATATTTAAGAATTATTACAATTTGAAAACAAATGTACCCGAACATGATGACAGCTGCAACTGCTTAATGCTAACTTTTAACATTGAAAATGCCATAGACATGCTCAGGATCTGGATCGTGATCCTGATGCTAATCTCTTTCTTTAAAATTGTATATAATAATCATTAGATTATTAATATATAAACAAAAATACATTTAAGAAATATTACAATTTGAAAACAAATGCACCCAAATATGATGACAGCTGTTCCTCTTGTCATTTCCAACGACTCCACAAAATTTCATCAAAATCCATTCAAAAGTTTTTGAGTTATCCTGCTGACAAACAGACAGACAAAAAAAAATTTTTTGTCTCTTTCTCTAAAATTGTATATAATAATCATTCAATTATTAATATATAAACAACAATAAATTTAAGAAATATTACAATTTAAAAACAAATGCACCCGAACGTGATGACATCTGCAACTGCTTAATGCTAACTTTTAAAACTGAAAATGCCATAGACATGCTAACACATGAGCATCGGGATCCGGATCGTGATCTGGATCACCACTAAAATTTAATCACTTGTTCCTCTTGTCATTTCCAACCACTCCACAAAATTTCATCAAAATCCATTCAAACCTTTTGAGTTATCCTGCTGACAGACAGACAGACAAACAAACAAACAAACGCGACCAAAAACATAACCTCCTTGGCGGAGGTAATTACCAGGCACGAATAAACGTGTCATATCAAAACTTAACCTAAACCTTAACCTAAACATGACCATTGAACAGACTGTGAAACCGGACTCCAAGACAAGAGCTGGTTTGAAATGGTTTTCAACAGATCCAGGGGCAAGAAACAGATGGATTCATGGGCTTCATGAAAGAGGAAGAATCACCAGAGATTGCAAAAGTATGGCAGTGAAAAACTACCAAACTGCAACCAGAGCAGACCTCCCTAAGAGCGGCATGATGAGAGATGATGCTGACATCAACAACATCATGAGCACCATCTGCAGCATGGAAAATCTCTTTGAGAAGGACCAAGAGTCGAATGACAATGAATATGCATTTGTCGTCAGGAGCAGCTGCATCATCTAATGTGAAGTCTAACCAACTTGAAGCAAAGGAGAAAGGAAATGGAGCTTTTGTGGACTTTGCTAAAAAGCATCTTCAAGCAGGTGAAACAGATCTCAACAAAACTTTGAAGAAGATTAAGCTGAAGACTTTTGCAGATATCAGCAAAGTCAAGCTCGAGAGGCAAAGAAGTTGTACAAGGAAGTGATCGGGAACTGCTTGCAAGACTGGTTATTATCAGTATAGTCTGTAACTCTGATGTGAAGAACATGTTCCCATATTGCCTCAGTGCCTATTCACCTGTCCTTGCAGTACACAGTGGTTGTGGAAAACTAATAAGGCCAAGATGCTCCAGTGCCTGGAGGATGCCCCATATGTTTCACCTGTTGCAGATCTGCCAAAGGAAAGAGTTTGGATTGTTGATGGTATGGCACTGCTTCAAGGCCTAAAACCAAAGCCAGTGCCTGCAAATATGGGACAGCATGCAACAAACATCACAAAAAAAACTTGTTAACCTAGCTCGGAAAGTGTCGCCATCCTCTTTGTGGCGATTACAGGCGACATAACTCGTGAAGTTATGTGTCATACCATCATTCTCACAGATGATACTATAAAAGTAGAAGAAGTGAAGGAGCTGGAGTTCAGTCGGGAAGAGACAGATACATGAGTGTTCTTGCATGCAAAGTTCATCATGTTGTGTGGGCCACTGAAGAGGAGGTACTGCTGGCCCACCACCACCAGATGGCGCCCTGCTTGAAGTGCGGGCTTCAAGCAAGAGGGCGTCATAGCAACCGGGAGTGACAGCTGTTACTCGTCATCAGCACCAGCTGTCACTCATCCACATCACCACCACCTTAAAGGCCGGACTGCAACTCCACCTCCCCGCCGAGAAATCAGGTACCTTGGAGGTCATTTCTCTGCTACACTTAACGCTGACTAATAGTCTGAACTTCTTTGCAGCCGTTTTCCTGTGGTGTTGCCTTATCTGTGGGATTGGCGTTTGGTGTGATCAGCGACGGCTTCGCTTCACACCCCAACCAGATAAGTGGTTAGACAGGAGCTGCACGAGTGTGTGACTGGAGGTGGAGGTGCTCCCTCCCAAAAGAACACAGACTGTGGGATTACCGAGTGTGCGTACTCACACTCACCTGTGCTGTTTCTGTTCTCTGCCAGCAGTGCCAGGTCTGACAGCTAGAGACGGTGACCACCTGGGGACTCAGGACTTGGCGGCTCCGGTGTTCTTCAGATCCGTTGGCGGTGAGGGCCGTGTGGGATCCGGCTCGGTTCTGGACGGGTGTCTCCTATCCTCAAGCCTGCCCACACATCACCCAACATGTAATTGACTGTAGTTCCAAACTTGTTGTCTGTATTCCGTTGTGCACAATTTACAACATTAAATTGTTACTGTTTGGCTTATCCATTGCCCATTCTTTTACGCCCCCTGTTGTGGGTCCGTGTTCCTACACTTTCACAACACATCAGCCTGTTAAGTGCAGGTTTCCATCATCAAGTGTCATGATACAGATGTCTTTGTTATTGAAGTTGCTTTAGCAAGTGAACTTGGACATTCACAACTGTACTTCCACATAGGAAAAGGAAAGAAGAAGTGTAAAATCCACCTACAAGCTGTCCATCAGCACTTTGGAGAGGATGTCACAAAGGGGGTCTGCACTGTTTCACTGGTTGCAAAGCGGTCAGGGACTTCTATGGAAAAGGAAGGATGACAGCCTTCAAACTGTTCATGAAACACCCACAATTTTGTGCCCCATTCCAGATGCCTGGAAACTCTTTCGCAATAGAGGAAGATATGGTTATGGGCTTGAAGAATTTGTCTGTTACCTATGCAGTCAGCGACAGTACAGCCAAGTGAATGATGTATGGTATGCACTGTTTTCAATGGCTACGAGACAAGAATGTGCAATGTCACCTAACAGAGATGCTCTACTTAAGCACATCAGGCGTTCCAATTACCAGGCAGCTATCCACAAACGCAGCTTTGAAAATCATCCAGACATCCCATCACCAGTTGGCAATGGTTGGTTGGAAGTTTGTAGATGACATGCTTGGGAGAGACTGGATGGACATGAAATCAGCACAAGATATCATCCTTGAACTATCGTGCTGCAAATACAAGAAATCTAAGTGCAAAGCTCCTCAAGCTGGTGACAATTGCTGTGTATCCTTGGGTTTAATGTGTATTGAGCTGTGCGAATGCAAGAACTGTGTCAACACTGAAGCTCCAGAAGAGGCACCAGAGGAAATTAGCGATGATAAAAGTGAAGAAGACCCCTTTAAAGATGAACAATTCTGAAGGTGAGTTCAAAGTTGTTGTTAAGACCCTGGTTAGCACACATCAACACTATGGACTTGATGAGTTCCTCCAGTGAGCCCTATAGCGTACTCACAGACAAAACAAGTGAAGAAGTATGGGGAATGAAATGTACAGCATGAGTAATGAAGTTTTTTTAATAATTTAATGCACATTAGCAGAGTTTTTATCACTGGTAGTATTTGCAACCTCAAACTGTTGCAGAGGATTATAATCATGAATTGTACAATATATTTTATTACATTAAATGCTCACCATTTTTGCACATGCTGGAGTGTACATGAACATGATCTTCTGCAGCAGTTACACGCTGTAAATTTACCATACTAAATACAATTATTATACCTATTTTTTACAGTTTTTATGACAATTAGAGATAAAATGCATCAACTACATGTTACTTCATAAGTGTGCATGAAGTGATTTTTTATTTCTGAGCCTCGTTGTACCTCAAGTATATACAGTCATTAGAATGGCAAAGTATTGTTCTTATTCCATCAAAACAATGGATGTTTAATGTTTTTTATTCAAATACGTTACTATAGCCACACAGCACTTTTTAGAGGGAATTCTTGTTTTTGAGTTGATTCATTTAGGTGGCAATTTCTCCCTAGTGCCCCATCACCAAACGGGGGGAGCAGTTGGGATGTGATTGGACAAGCCAAATACACTTTTTAAAATAACCTTCAGGTAGTGCCAAGATGGGTGCGATGGAAACTGAGAAAGAAGCATATTGAAGAAGCATGCCCTACAGTGTCAAATTTAAAACACACACACACACACACACAAACAAACCCCCTAACAAATCACGTGTCCATAATTATTCACAGCCTTTGTTCAATACTTTGTTGATGCACCTTTGGCAGCAATTCCAGCCTCAAGTCTTCTTCAATATGATGTCACAAGCTTGGTGCACCTATCTTTGGACAGTTTGGTCCATTCCTCTTTGCAGCACCTCTCAAGCTCCATCAGGTTGGATGGGGAGCGTCGGTGCACAGACATCTTCAGATCTCTCCAGAGATGTTCAATCAGATTCAGGTCTGGTCTCTGGCTGGGCCACTCAAGGATATTCACAGAGTTGTCCTGAAGCCACTCCTTTGATATCTTGGCTGTGTGCTTAGGGTCACTGTCCTGCTGAAAGATGAACCGTCACCCCAGTCTGAGGTCAAGAGCGCTCTGGAGCAGGTTTTCACCCAGGATGTCTCTGTACATTGCTGCATTCATCTTTCACTCAATCCTGACTAGTCTCCCAGTTCCTGATGCTGAAAAACATTCCCAGAGCATGATGCTGCCACCACCATGCTTCACTGTAGGGATGGTGCCTGGTTTCCTCCAAACATGATGCCAAAGAGTTGAATTTTTGTCTCATCAGACCAGAGAATTTTGTTTCTATTTTCTTTTGTTTCTATTTCTATTTTGTTACTAAGGAGTGGCTTCCGTCTGGCCACTCTACCACACAGGCCTGATTGGTGGATTGCTGAAGAGATGGTTGTCCTTCTGGAAGGTTCTACTCTCTTTACAGAGGAATGCTGGAGCTCTGACAAAGTGACCATCAGGTTCTTGGACACCTCCATGACTAAGGTCTTTCTCTCCTGATCGCTCAGTTTAGACGGGCGCCCAGCTCTAGGACAAGTCCAGGTGGATCTGAACTTCTTCCATTTATGGATGATGTAGGCCACTGTGCTCACTGGGACCTTCAAAGCAGCAGAAATGTTTCTGTATCCTTCCTCAGATTTGTGCCTCCAGACAATCCTGTCTCAGAGGTCTACAGACAATTCCTTTGACTTCATGCTTGGTTTGTGTTCTGAATGTCAACTGTGGGACCTTATATGTAGACAGGTATGTGTCTTTCCAAATCATGTCCAATCAGCTGAATTCACCCCAGGTGGACTCCAATTAATCTATAGAAACATCTCAGGGATGATCAGCAGAAACAGGAGGCAGCTGAGCTCAATATGTACATGTGATTTCTTAGCTTTTTTATATAAATTTGCAACGCCTTTATTTTTTGAGGAAATTGGGAAGGGCTGGACTGAACACCGTGGTCCTCAGGGCCTTCTACAGCTGTGCAGTGGAGCGTGTCCTGTCCTGCTGCCTCCCTGTGTGGTATGGTGGCTGCACGGTGGTGGAGAAGAAGGCGCTGCAGTGGGTGGTGAAGTCTGCACAGAGGACCATCGGATGCAGCTTACCGCCCATTGGGGACATCTGCATCTCCAGATGTAGAGACAGAGCTACCTGCATCCTCCGAGACTACACCAAACCTAATCACAGTCTGTTCACATCCCTTCACTCTGGATGGAGGCTGCGCAGCATCCGGGCAAAAATGTCCAGAGTGAAAAACAGCTTCTACCCAATGCTGTCAGACTGTTGGACAGTTCAACATCCACCACTAAACTGTGACCATTGCACTAACATGCACATTGTCACTTTTCTTAATGCTGTAATGCTGCTGCCGACCGTGTGCCTTGTATATATATTCTGTGGCCACAGGAGTGCTTATATTGTACATTGTAAAAGTTTACATTAAGATTAGGTTCTATTGTCACTAGTCTTAGTTAATTACACCAAGACCTGGAGAAACTGCATTTCATTCTGCCTGTAAGGGTCGAGTGACAATAAAGGGAGTCTGAGTCTAAAAATCTAAAAAACACTTTTCACATAGTCATTATGGGGTATTGTGTGTAGATGTTTGAGGAAAAAAAATATTGAATCCATTTTGGAACAAGGCTGTAACCTAACAAAATGTAGAAAAAGTGAAGTGCTGTGAATACTTTCTGGACACACCGTACGCTGAAAAGGTGGGGAGGCTGATTCTCTAAGCATCATCCATTAGAACCAGTTGGAGATGTGTTTGGTCGCACATGGTACTGCATTCACAGAAGGTTCCATTGGCCTGTAAAATGCTTCCGCAGCCATTTGATTCAACATGAAATAAAACCTTTGTGCACCAGATGTTGTGTGAACATCTTTTGCACATAACTCGGCTAAAATGCAGCTCTCATCGTTGCTTCGCCCAGTGGACGATCCATCTCATTGTGTGACTGCAGAATGATGACTGCGACATTAAACCACAATGAGCACAGACTAGACATGTTTCCACTGCTTTTCCAAAGCGCAACCAGCCAATTTTTCACCCACTGAAGAGGTTGAACCTTTAATTAAAGTGGAGGGCTGCCACCATCGGGGCCCAGCTAAATGTCACATGATAAATAATGGCAGAAGATCTGAAAAGCTCCCTTGGACTTTCCTTCACTTAAGGGGATAAAAGGCCACACACATTATTGGGTAACTGCATATCAATGTGTTAAATAGGTTCAATTGTATAAATTGATTAAATGACCCAATTGCGAAGCAGTCATGCTTCAATGGCCCTATTGTTTGAGCAGTGAATGTTGACAATGTCACGTAGGATGGCTATTAATGGAAACCAAGCAGCCAGAATGTGGCTGTGAGTGACATTATTAGAGTCGATGATGGGGTTCTGAGCAGATCATTCATGGAATGAAATCGATAGCGCTGTGTTGAAACGCTCAGGCACCAGTTAAACTTCAAGGCATATTGCCCGGAGTAAAATGACACCACCGTGAAAATGCATTGCTATGGACACTATTAAAAGTGATTTTCTAATTACATCCACAAGAAATATGGATTCTTCACTGGTGTTTCACATTCACCATGAACATAGCAGAGTCTGATGCAGCCACAACGATGATTTGGGAATAAATATTGTGCAAGCGGCACTGAGACCGTCGTACTGTGCCATCCCATACTTGCAAACACTTGCTGCCTGATACGGTGTCATTTTGGAAAGTAGTGATGAGCCTTTGTGTCTCCCCTCCTCCAGCCCCACACTGCATGAGCGTGCATTTTCAAAATTGCTTCATTTCACTCGGCTCATTATCAGGCAGTTTAATCTTGATCCTTCCAATCTGTAAAATTATTGCCCTGTCTCTGTTCTTCCATCCCTCTCAGAAATCCCTTGAATGTGCCATCAGTTCCACGAGATTCCTCTCTCATCTTTCAGCTCTTGATCCCCTAATCTTGATTTTGTGTCATTCAGCGCTAAAATGCAACTTCACCTCCTTCTGTTTTAATTCTCCCTCAAACATCATGGTTTATCACTCAGTGAGAGCTGCAGCGCACTGGGCTCATGTCACAAACTATCTTCACTTTGCTGAACAAATCAGCGTTAAACAGAAGGAAAATACATTTTAAAATGCATGCTGTAATGCTAAATGACAGTTACCTGTCTTTATCACATATCTGGCAAAGCTGTTAATCTGCTGCAAGTTTTGGGTTAACACTGACAAATTAGGTTGTTGATATCACACATGGAACTTCTCAGCTCAACCCAAATGAACTAATAGTAAGGCGCTTGGACCATCCCCTTTTTCACCCCTAAAACAAAACCAAACAACATTTTTGGATAATAAAATAACCCGAAAAGAACAATCAGGATGCTTCTGAATATATATATACGAGGTCTATTAGAAAAGTATCCGACCTTATTATTTTTTCAAAAACCATATGGATTTGAATCACGTGTGATTACATCAGACATGCTTGAACCCTCGTGGGCATGCGAGAGTTTTTTCACGCCTGTCGGTTACGTCATTCGCCTGTGGGCAGTCTTTGAGTGAGGAGTCGTCCACCCGCTCGTCGATTTTTTTCATTGTTTAGGAATGGCTCAGAGACTGTTGCTTTGTTTGATAAATTTTTTTTCAAAACTGTAAGGCACAACTGAGTGGACACCATTCAATAAATTCAGCTGGTTTTCGGTAAAAATTTTAACGGCTGATGAGAGATTTTGGTCTGGTAGTGTCGCTTTAAGGACGGTCCACGGCGCCTGACGGCGATCTGCGCTTTGAGGCGGCAGCGTCTCGCCGTTTCAAGTTGAAAACTTCCACATTTCAGGCTCTGTTGACGCAGTAAGTCGTCAGAGAACAGAGAACTTTCAGAAGAAGTCGGCATGAGGAGTTTATTCGGACATTCCATTGTTAACGGTCATTTTGTAATGAAAGAACGTGCGGGCAGAGTCGCATGTCGGGCTGGACCCGACCGCGAGGGGTCGCGGCAGGAAAAACACCTCCGTTGGAAATCTTAACGGGCAAGTTGGAACATGCCCAAGCTGTTAAACAATTTCTCAGTTACTCACTTGTTGAAAGCCATTAAAAGCCGCCTGAATTCTACAAATGGTTTTCAACACGGAGGTGTTTTTCCTGTCGCGACGCACACAGATTTGCCGAGTCGTCACGGAAACGACTCGGCGAATTTGCGCGTACGTCTTTCATTAAAAAAATGTCCTTAAACAGTGGAATGTCCGCATAAATTCCTCATGCCGGCCTCTTCTGAATCTTCTTGTTGTGTGGGCCGCTGAAGAGGAGGTACTGCTGGCCCACCACCACCAGAGGGCACCCTGCCTGGAGTGCGGGCTCCAGGCACCAGAGGGCGCTGCCGCCTCACAGGAGCAGCCGGGGTGACAGCTGACACTCATCACCTGTGACAGCTGTCACCACTCATCTGATCTGCATCGGTATATCAGCAAGACGTCATCTCCACCTCTTTGCCGAGATATCGTTCTACCTGAAAGGTAATATCCTCAGCCTGACTGCTTGATAGAAAGCCCTTTTTGTGATTTTTGTGAGTGATAACAGACTTTTTCTCCAACGAGAGGTGGAGGTAGCTTCCCTGCCGTGCAGATTGCTGGGTGCAGACGCACCCACATTTAATTGTGTTTTTGTTCCTCGCCAGCAGTACCAGGTCCGACACGCGGAGGCAGTGGCCACCTGGGAGTTCGGGACTTGGCGGCTCCAGTATTCCCGGGGTCTGGTGGCGGAGGAAATTGTGTGGTTCCGGTTCTGCTTTGGACAGGCGTCTCCTATCTTCGAGCCTGCCCACACAACACCTTGTAATTTGACCTCTGATCTATTGTGTAATCTGTTGTGTTTGTTGTGCACGTTCGCAACAGTAAAGTGTTGTTATTTGACCTATTCCACTGTCCGTTCATTTGCGCCCCCTGTTGTGGGTCCGTGTACTTACACTTTCCCAACACTTCTCTGTTCTCTCACGATTTCCTGGGTGAATTAAACCTTAAATTAGGATGTTTTCAGCTCGAAACAGGCTGACGACAGCGCCTGGAAGCGCTGCAGGACGTCCCGCTCCGTGGGAAGTCCTTACAGCGACAGAAACACCCCATAATCTCTCATCAGCCGTTAACTTTTCACAGAAAACCATCTTAATTTCTCGAATAGTGTCCACTCGGATATTCCTCACAGGTCCAGAAAAAATTTTGATAAAGCAACGCGCGCCGTCTGGAGCAGCGTGTGAAACAAAGGAATTCAGCCGAGAGGGCGGGACCACATCTCACTCAAGGCCTGCCCACAGGGAAATGACGTCACCGACACGCGTGAAAAAACTCACGCATGCGCACGAGGGTTCAAGCATGATTGGTGTAATCGCATGTCATTCAAATCCATATAGTTAAAAAAAAAAAATAAAAGGGTCGGTTTATTATCTAAGAGACCTCGTATATATATATATATATATATATATATATATATATATATATACACGAGGGCTGTCAATAAAGTATATGTCCTTTTTATTTTTTTCAAAAACTATATGGATTTCATTCTTATATTTTTACATCAGACATGCTTGAACCCTCGTGCGCATGCGTGAGTTTGAGAAGTTGCTGAGAGACTGGCGCTTTGTTTGATCAAATTTTTTTTTAAACCTGTAAGGCACATCAAAGTGGACACGTTTCGAAAAATTAAGCTGGGTTTCGGTGAAAATTTTAACGGCTGATGAGAGATTTTTAGGTGATACTGTCGCTTTAAGGACTTCCCATGGTGCGAGACGTCGCGCAGCACTCTCAGGTGCCATCGTCAGCCTGTTTCAAGCTGAAAACCTCCACATTTCAGGCTCTATTGATCCAGGACGTCGTGAGAGAACAGAGAAGTTTCAGAAGAAGTCGGTTTCAGCATTTTATCCGGATATTCCACTGTTAAAGGAGATTTTTTTAAGGAAAGACGTGCGGACGGGTCCGCGCGTCAGGACGCAGCCGGCGCGGTGCGGCGGCACAGGATAAACACCTCCATGTTGATAACCATTTGTAAAATCCAGGCGGCTTTTGATGGCTTTCAGTGGAGTGAGTATATGAAAAATTGTTTAACAGCAGTACATGTTCCAACTTGTCCTTAAGGCTTCCAACGGAGGTGTTTTTCCTGTGGCGGAGCGTGGCAGCAGCTGAGAGCCGACGCTGCAATCCGTCCGCACGTCTTTCATTAAAAAAATCTCCTTTAACAGTGGAATATCCAGATAAAATGCTGAAACCGACTTCTTCTGAAACTTCTCTGTTCTCTCACGACGTCCTGGATCAATAGAGCCTGAAATGTGGAGGTTTTCAGCTTGAAACAGGCTGACGACGGTGCCTGAGTGTGCTGCGCGACATCTCGCACCGTGGGAAGTCCTTAAAGCGACAGTATCACCTCAAAATCTCTCATCAGCCGTTAAAATTTTCACCAAAAACCAGCTTAATTTTTCGACCCGTGTCCACTTCGATGTGCCTCACAGGTTTAGAAAAAATTTTGATCAAACAAAGCGCCAGTCTCTCAGCAACTTCTCAGACAAAGGAATTCCGACGAGGGGCTGGACGACTCCTCCCACAAGGAGTGCTCACAGGCGAATGACGTCACCGACAGGCGTGGAAAAACTCACGCATGCGCACGAGGGTTCAAGCATGTCTGACGTAAAAATATAAGAATGAAATCCATATAGTTTTTGAAAAAAATAAAAAGGACCTATACTTTATTGACAGACCTCATATATATATATATATATATATATATATATATATATATATATATATATATATATATATATATATATATATATATAAAGCCAGCCAGCCAGCCGTGTCAGGCTGTCTGGCTGTCTTGGCTGACATGCCTCTGCAGCATCGCGTGGCGATCGGGGACAGTGCCTCTGGATTGGCAGACCGGGGTGGTGGTCCCTCTGTTTAAGAAGGGGGACGGGAGGGTGTGTTCCAACTATAGGGGGATCACACTCCTCAGCCTCCCCGGTAAGGTCTATTCCAGAGTACTGGAGAGGAGAATTTGAACCTCAGATTCAGGAGGAGCAGTGTGGTTTTCGTCCTGGTCGCGACACACTGGACCAGCTCTACACGCTCCATCGGGTGCTCGAGGGTTCATGGGAGTTCGCCCAACCAGTCCACATGTGTTTTGTGGATCTGGAGAAGGCGTTCGATTGTGTCCCTCGAGGCGCCCTGTGGGGAGTCCTCCGGGAGTACAGGGTCCGGGGTCCTTTGCTAAGGGCTATCCGGTCACTGTACGACCGCAGCAGGAGCTTGGTTCGCATTGCTGGTAGTAAGTCAAACCTGTTTCCAGTGCACGTTGGCCTCCGCCAGGGCTGCCCTTTGTCACTGGTTCTGTTCATTATTTTTACGGACAGAATTTCTAGGCGCAGCCAGGGTGTAGAGGGGGTCTGGTTTGGGAACCACAGAATTTCTTCTTCGAAGGGACACCAATAAAATAAAGAAGGCACACATCACGAGGTGAGTGGAAAAAAGAACAAAAATCCAAGAACATGAGAAACAGAAACCAGCAGAAAGCCAAAGAAATCCAAAAATAACACATCAGTCCAAGGAGGACAAAAATCAACATGACTAATAGAAGTACAAAGAAAATGTAGAACATAATGCAGATAACAAGTAATACTGAATACCCAAACCACAAAGACCACAAGGAACCATGGGAGGTGGGGAGTTGAAAACATTTGCTAAGCAGTTGTGTTTGCAGATGGTTCTAAAATGTGTTGGTAAAGTTCTTTTTGGTCTTGACATCTCCATAATTTGACTGCTGCAAGAGCTTCTCATATTAACCAAAGTCTGTCCCCTGTAGCAACCACTCTCTGACACAAAGACTCTTCTTCTTCCTTTATATTTCTTTTTCATCCTCCTCTTTCCTTCTGTTCTGTTGCAGGATAGCTGCAGCAGCAGTCAGACAAAGCAATTCTTCCTCAAGGGCAGCAGCACGTTGGGCTTCTTCCTGACAGTAATTTATTTCCATATTCTGCAAATCCATCTTCTATACCTTCTATCTAGTTTCTACAGGCAAGTCTTCTGCTTCTTGTCTTCTGAGCTCTGTGGTCATCACAGTGGTTAGGAGAAATGTGAATGCTGGTCGGGGCTTTGAATCACCTCTCATTCGCCTGTTAGAAAAAGGTCCCGAATGTTTCCAAATTGTGGCAAAGGGGTGGCAAATCTTTGCGAATCATCTCAAACACTCACATTGCTCACATTCACTAACAGTCACTAATGTTCATCAACTGTCTTTCACAAGCATGTTCCCCAACATTCACACAAATCTTGCTAATGTAACTAAACATCTGTAAATGTTGCTATTGACAGAGACAAAACCTGATTTTTGCCAACATTCATCAGAAAAGTTGACAAATCCAAAAAATTGCAACGTTTGTCGGTGTTCACCACTCCATGAGACACAAGCTTTACCGGTCCTCTCCTGTCTGCTCCAGGGTGTTTGGCCAAAAAGGTCCCCCGGGTGCACAGACAGTGTAGCGCATGGCCTCGATTCGCCCTTATTAAATAAATACATTAATGCTTTCTCAACAAAAACCTGAGGTTTTGAACTGAGGACAGACTGTGTTTTACTCCTAACGGAAATTCCTGGGTCCATCTGGAGATAAGCTCTGGAGATACGCCGTGGGCCTCCACACTGTGGCCCACATCACAACAGAACTGTAACTCGGAGTTCTTCAGAGCAGACCTTGCTTGTTTATCAGTTAAATCTCGGTCACTATGAATTACATGACATTATAATTGCTTCACGTCAGAATCTGAACTTCCCCAGGCCAGGAGAATCCAAATTTTATGGCACCACACCAAGGCCAGATCCTCTCAAGACTGCAAGAAGATCTCTTCCATGATAAGACGTGGCTATAAACTTTGAGCATTGACAACCAGCTATTATGTCTAGGTCTATATGAGAAGAGCTTTGTTTAAATAAGAACTCAAGACACCAGTATTTTATGTTATCCATATATAACTTCTAATGTTGTCTGTGTCGCTTATTCAAGCAAATGCTTTGCATGTATTCCATTTAATTGACATGCGTTCCTTGTAACTGATGCGTGTTGAAAGTGACATTTCTGAATTGTTTTGATAATGTTTTGATAATGGAGTATTGTTTTTAACCAAATGGAGTGTTTAAGTGACTCTTAATAATGTATATTCATCCCAAAAATGTCTTAGTATACCAAAATAGTTACTGTGTTTAAGTAGTTGAATCATATCTTTGTCTGCCTTTCTCTTCACATGGAGTCTGTGAAGTTACCCATCCACATAGGCAGGGTTTAATGATGTAAGCCCCCTTTAAAAGTTTCAGAAAGGAGTCTTTCGGCCCTTCTTGCTGCCCTTCTGCCTGCCTTCTTCAGCCTCTCTCTTCTCTTCCTTTTTTAAATGCTTAACTTTACTTTTGGGTCCTCCATGCTAACATAGCTAAGCTACCATGTGGCTTCATTCATTCATTCATTGCTTCATTCGTTGTTTCATTCTTTGATAACAAATTAATAGCCTGAAGTTTTTAATGTTTGTCAAGTCTTTCAAAATTTTAAGAGAAATTCTGTGGATTGGATGTGGAGTGACATTTTTTAAACAAAAATGTTGATTGTGATAATAAAGTATTTTGTTGTCACGTACAATGTTTGGTGAAATTCTATCCTAGGTCTTTTGGATCCTTTGGATCTATAAAGCTTAAATATGAAAAAGTATCGGTATCTGTATTGATATCGGCGAGACTGGGCCTGTATTTACTTGGTATCGGATCAATACAAAAATTCCTGGTATCGCCCACCTCTATCATATATTTGTTTAATATACTTTTCTTAATAATAATTGGCTTCAGATTTCATCTTCTAGTGTCTGGAGAAGTCCAAGGACACACCCACTTTTCACCTGGCCAAGGACACAGCCACATTTTGCCTGGCTGCAGCAGTTAGATGGTTACTTTTGAGAGTTGGGGATGGACCAGTCATCATACAGGACCCAAGGTGGTACCATAGTGTGTTGAATGCAGCAGCACACAGCCTGACCATGCTCACAGACCTAAATGTCAAAGAACAGTTTTTTTTACTGAACAGTGGGGTTGCTGACACACCCTCAGTTTTGTTTATCTTCTATTGTTATTCTACCCTTTTACTACTGTTAAACCGAACCTTATGAGTTCTATTAAGTCAGCATTAGCATTAGGCCAGTGCCATTAGATGTGACTGTATTATGGGGAGGTGATGGTCTAGTGGTTAAGACACTGGGCTTGAGACCAGAAGATCCTGGGTTCAAAGCCCAGCCTGACTGGAAAATCACTATCCCCTTGTTGCTCCTGGTGTGTAGTGAGCACCTTATATGGCAGCACCTTGACATTGGGGTGAAGGTGAGGCATTATTGTAAAGAGCTTTGAGCATCTGATGCAGATGGAAAAGCGCGATATAAATGCAGTCCACTTACCATTTACTGCTCCCTGTAATCAAATAATTGTCCTTTTTATATTCCAACTCAGTGCTTATTGGCTATATGTATCTGTGTTAGCTCTTGCGTGCATCAGTCAGCAATAGGCCCAATTATGTGTCGAGTTCCATGTTACTGTCTTCTTATTACTAGACTTTTTCTACCTTCCCAGAATGCAGATTTGTGCAGAGTGCTTTTAGACCAACTGCTTGGTGTGAAAACATCACATTACCAAACTGTGCCTTTTTTTGTTTGTTTGTTTGTTTGTTTGTTTTTTCATTGTCAAGATCATTTTAAAGTTTGGACAGATTCCCCAGTTCCGTATGAGTACTATGCTGAGTTTCTGCTCAATCAGCCACATCATAGACACCTGCCTTTTGTTGCTGAACTGAGTTTCTGTTCAACCTGCCACGTGAAAGACACTCATCTTTTTCTTCATGGTCTCCTGTTTATTCTGGACTGTAACAATCTGGTCAGCTCTCTGTGTTGTGGTCATACTCTGGTACAAACTTTGACAATATCTTTCACAAATCATTCCTGCAACTCTTCTTGACCTACTCCCCTCTGCCTGAACATTCTTCTCTACCTCTGCACCACACTCTGCCTTACTCCAAGCATTCCCTTTCCATCCAGAGCAAATCTCCACATCTCCAGGTTAGTCTCAATCTGCCCTCGACTCTCACAACAGATTAGAATGTCATCTGCCAACATCATAGACCACGGATACATCTGCCTGATCTTGTCAGCCTGTCCATCACCACTGCAGACAAGAAAGGGTCCATCTTTGAAGTAATTACAAAGAACAAAACTCATATCCAAAGTGGTCATGGCTCCAGGTGACACTGAGTGGCTATAACAGAACCCCCCTTCAATTTATTTCAATTTATTTTCATTTATATAGCACCAAATCACAACAAAGTTGCCTCAAGGCAATCGTGTGTGGCTTTGCAAAACAATGCACACTCTTCTTTAACACTGAATGAATTTTCAAAAAAATAATTACTCTGTAAAAAAAGATGAAATTTCTTTCATATTTGAGAGCCTTATGTAGGGTGGTATCTGTCATCGACTAACAAAGTTTGATCCGTATCTAATCAGGATTACAGATTTTGTGGGACGTCTCCACTTGAAAATCCCATTTTATGTATACTTTACATTATATTGTTATCAAATGTGTCCCAATAACTGTCATATTTGAAAGTGAGGTGCAGACCGGCACTCACTATCTCCTGACCAAGTTTGAGCCATATTGTGGATTTTGTGGACATTTGAATTTAATATTGAAAAGCCAATTTAATGTACATTTTGAATTATATCTCAACCAAAGGTACCTCAATCACTCTCATTTTTCTGTTCTGGATTTACCTACACCAGCAAAATTGTATGGAGGTTCCAATTTTATACCTGTTTGTCTTCCTGTTATCAAAAATGCAATGACAGATTGTGCATAGAAGAGATAACCAATATTCTGTGAAACTTATCTGAAAAAGAATTCAGAAACAAAAAAGCTGAAAAAACCTGACAACAGCACAAAAAAACCTTCAAGTGCATGAACTGAATACATCTGTCTGACATTTGATCACATCTAATTTAGTTTATTAAAAGTCACTTCTAACAGGACTTTGACCTTGAAAATTATTTCCCAGGTAAGAATTTATGGAATTAGAAACTAGTGTTGGTGGAGGTTTGCACTCTGCAAGTGTGACACTCTAGTTTTAATTTTGATCAGTTGATTACAAAACACCATTAATATCAAATACAGCCAATTGGTCAAATACATTTTCATGACTCTTCCTGAAAATTGGAATAACTTTTCTTACAAGCCCAGTTTTATGTGCAACTCAATTCAGACTCCAGCACAGAGTAACTTCATAGACTTTGATGTAGTTTGATTTTTGCCTCTATCTGTGCTGCACTGAAACACAACAGAATATGTTGCAATTAAATCATGCAGACATTTAGCTTGTAGCGTTGCCAGTGGCCATAGAGTGGAATCCTCCGGCATAAATCACTGCTGTTACAGTATATGTAAGAGAATAAGCCTTCCATAGTAATAGTCTGCTTCACATTTTAATGAGCATCACTTGAACCCACAATGGGATAACAACTTTGGGAGAGACAAGGACGTAGG
This sequence comes from Thalassophryne amazonica, assembly GCF_902500255.1. Lineage (NCBI taxonomy): Eukaryota > Metazoa > Chordata > Actinopteri > Batrachoidiformes > Batrachoididae > Thalassophryne > Thalassophryne amazonica. Next base: position 28,320,822 of record NC_047118.1, on the reverse strand, counting down.
AGTAAGTAGAAAATAATAGAAAGGTAGTCACTGGTCTGTCAGAGAAATTCCAGGAGTTTTTTTTTTCTTTTCAATGTGCCAAAAATTAAAAAACAGAAACTGTATTGGTGGAGAAGTTATATGCATGAGGAAAATGTCAAACACAGCACACCTTTGTGGACAAATCAACTCTTTTCAGATGTGTTTGAGGTAAGTTACAATTCCACGGTAAGTTCTCCAATTCACAGCTCACAAAAACGGGAAACGTACCTCATTAGAGAATGTAGCTGAGAATCATTCAATAACACAACTGCCTTCTCTTGGTTTTTCTTTTCTTGACCCTTCACAATGTTGCTAAAATGTCTTTTGCACTATTTTCCCATTAATGAAAGTTTAAACATGTTTCTTTTTTTGTACTAACCTTTCCGTGATCAGTCACATTCCCATGATAAAGTCCCATTTCTCCTGGTGTTCATTTAATTTCTCTTTCACAGGACTCATCTAGGTGGAGGTGCATTACTGGTTCCTGCTCATTGTCTGCTGATGGTCTGGCTTTCTGAAGGTGTGTCTGTCTGTATCGACATCTCTAAAAACAGACTAAAGCCATGTACCAGAAATCTCTGAGGAAGAAGGATTTTATGTCCCCACATTTGAATTTTAAAACATCTGTTGACTGCTGGTCCGGGCAGGATAGCAGTCCAGCAGCCTCTAAAAAGTAAGTCCCTTCAGCTGCTTTGTTTGCACTTAGAGTCACCACTGCTGATCTGGATGTTGATTTGGCACAAGGTTTACAAGGTTTGGTCCACTCCTCCATACAGATCTTCTCCAAATCTTTCAGGTTTGGAGTTTCAGCTCCCTCCAAAGATTTTCTATTGAGTTCAGGTCTGGAGACTGGCCAGGCCACTCCAGGACCTTGAAATGCTTCTTACGGAGCCCCTCCTTAGTTGCTCTGGCTGTGTGTTTGGGGTCATTGTCATGCTGGAAGACCCAGCCATGACCCATCTTCAATGCTCTGACTGATGGAAGGAGGTTGTTTGCCAAAGTCTCGCGATACATGACCCCATCCATCCTCCCTTCAATACGGTGCAGTTGTCCTGTCCCCTGTGCAGAAGAGCACCCCCAGAGTATGATGTTTCCACCCCCATGCTTCATGGTTGGGATGGTTTTCTTGGGGTTGTTCTCATCCTCTAAACATGGTAAGTGGAGTTGATTCCAAAAAGCTCTATTTTGGTCTCATCTGACCACATGACCTTCTCCCGTGCCTCCTCTGGATCATCCAGATGGTCACTGATGAACTACCAACGGGACTGGACATGTGCTGGCTTGAGCAGGGGAACCTTGCTGCCCTGCAGGATTTTAAACCATGACAGCATCATGTGTTACTAATGTAATCTTTGTGACTGTGGTCCCAGCTCTCTTCAGGTCACTGACCAGGTCCTCCTGTGTAGTTCTGAGCTTTCTCAGAATCACCCTTACCCCACAAAGTGAGATCTTGCATGGAATCCCAGACTGAGGGAGACTGACAGTCATCTTGTGTTTCTTCCACTTTCTAATAAACAATCATAACAGTTGTTATCTTCTACCAAGCTGCTTGCCTGTTGTCCTGTAGTCCATCCCTGCCTTGTGCAGGTCTGTTGTGTGGGCCGCCAGAAGAGGAGGTACTGCTGGCCCACCACCAAAGGGCACCCTGCCTGAAGTGCGGGCTTCAGGCATGAGAGGGCGCTGCCGCCACGGACACAGCCGGGAGTGACAGCTGTTACTCATTACTTCCTGACAGCTGTCACTCATTCTTCATCATCTCACTCCATAAAACCCAGACGTAATATCCTCAGCCGTTGTGTTACAATATTATTTGTATATTGTGAGTGTTTGCAGGAGTACCGGTACCGTTGTCAGTGGAAGCTGAGAGAGCGCTAGAAGGCACTCTTTTCCCCTGAGGAATCTACAGTACTCTGCAAGTTATAGAGTGAGAGGTGGAGGTGGCATTCCCACCGTTATTGTTACTGGGTGTGCACACACCTACACTTGACTGTCTTTGTTCTCGCCAGCAGTACCAGATCCGACTGTCGGGGACGGTGATCACCTGGGAATTCGGGACTTGGCGGCTCCAGTATTCACCAGGTTCGGTGGTGGCGGAAATCGTGTGGTTCCGGCTCTTCTCAGGACAGACGTCTTCTGTCCTCGAGCCTGCCCACACGTCACCTTTGTGATTTGACTGTAATTATATTCTGAGATTGTCTGTATTTCGTTGTGCACATTTCACAACATTAAATTGTTACTTTTTGGCTCATCCATTGACCGTTCATTTGCGCCCCCTGTTGTGGGTCCGTGTCACTACACTTTCACAACAGGATATCTCGGCCAGCGTCATGGACTCCGAGGGGCGTCACCCGGCTGTTGTACGACCAATGGGAGAGCAGAGAGCGCAGGCGTCTGCAGGAGGCGTGATTGGTGAGCTGCAGCACATTCTCACCGCCTTTATGGCTCGGTTGGATCAAATGACCGAGCAAAACATCCTCCTGAACCGCAGGGTGGAGGCTTTCTCCGCGCAGATGGCGGCGAGCGCTCAGGGCGCTGCTGCAGCTCGTCCTCCTGCCGACCCTGTGCAGGATATGAACGTTCCAGTGGTGGTTCAACAACCCCTCCCACCATCCCCTGAAGCATACATAAGCCCTCCTGAGCCGTACGGAGGTTGTGTGGAGACGTGCGCGGACTTTCTCATGCAGTGTTCGCTCGTCTTCACACAACGTCCCGTCATGTAAGCGTCAGATGCTAGTAAAATAGCTTATGTGATTGCTCTGCTTCGGGGTAAGGCACGCGCCTGGGCTACGGCGCTCTGGGAACAGAACTCACGGTTGTTATCAGCATACACTGGGTTTGTGGGGGAGTTCAGAACAGTGTTTGATCACCCTAACAGAGGAGAGACCGCTTCAACAATGCTGCTGTCAATGCGACAGGGGCGCCGATGTGCAGCCGAATATGCAGTCGACTTCCGCATCGCGGCTGCGAGGTCCGGCTGGAATGACGTTGCGCTCCGCGCCGCCTTCATAAACGGACTGTCGTTAGTCCTGAAGGAGCATCTGGTTGCTAAGGAGGAACCGCAGGATTTAGATGGGCTTATCGATCTCGTTATACGGTTAGACACACAGAAAAACTGCCCCAAACGGCCACAACCACAACCGCCCTCAGAGACTGGGCTAAGGGGGGGTCAAAACATTCACGTGAGACACACACAGATTGCCACACGACTCCCAGTTACAATCCTGAGCGGGGATTTAACCCTTCAAGCCCCAGCACTGGTGGACACGGGGTCAGAAGGGAATTTGCTAGACAGCAGATGGGCAAGGGAGGTAGGGCTCCCTCTGGTGGCGCTTCCTTCGCCATTGCAGGTTCGGGCACTAGATGGCACCCTCCTCCCTTTAATCACACACAAGACACAACCAGTAACTCTGGTGGTGTCTGGAAACCATTGGGAGATTGAGTTTTGTAACTCCTTCTACCTCCCGTGTGATTTTGGGCTTCCCATGGATGTTGAAGCACAATCCCCGGATTGATTGGCCGTCTGGGGTGGTGGTTCAGTGGAGCGAAACCTGCCATCGGGTGTGTTTAGGATCCTCGGTTCCTCCCGGTTTACAGGCTAAGGAGGAGGTCAAAGTCCCTCCCAATCTGACGGCAGTGCCGGTTGAGTACCACGATCTTGCTGACGTCTTCAGCAAGGATCTGGCACTCACCCTTCCCCCGCACCGTCCGTATGATTGTGCCATTGATTTGGTTCCAGGCGCTGAGTTCCCGTCCAGCAGGCTGTACAACCTCTCACGACCTGAGCGCGAATCAATGGAGACCTACATCTGGGACTCATTAGCTGCCGGGCTGATCAGGAACTCCACCTCCCCGATGGGGGCAGGTTTCTTTTTTGTGGGCAAGAAAGATGGTGGACTCCGTCCATGCATTGATTACAGGGGGCTGAATGAGATTACGGTTCGCAATCGATACCCGTTGCCATTGTTGGATTCCGTGTTCACCCCCCTGCATGGAGCCAAAATCTTTACGAAGCTGGATCTTAGAAATGCGTATCACCTGGTTCGGATCCGGAAGGGAGACGAATGGAAGACGGCATTTAACACCCCGTTAGGTCACTTTGAGTACCTGGTCATGCCGTTCGGCCTCACCAACGCCCCTGCGACGTTCCAAGCCTTGGTTAACGACGTCTTGCGGGATTTTCTGCACCGATTCGTCTTCGTATATCTGGACAATATTCTCATCTTTTCTCCGGATCCTGAGACCCATGTCCAGCATGTATGTCAAGTCCTGCAGCGGTTGTTAGAGAACCGACTGTTTGTGAAGGGCGAGAAGTGCGAGTTTCACCGCACGTCTTTGTCCTTCCTGGGGTTTATCATCTCCTCCAACTCCGTCGCCCCGGATCCGGCCAAGGTCGCAGCGGTGAGAGATTGGCCCCAACCAACAAGCCATAGGAAGCTGCAACAGTTCCTCGGCTTCGCTAATTTCTATAGGAGGTTCATTAAGGGCTACAGTCAGGTAGTTAGCCCCCTGACAGCCCTGACCTCTCCAAAAGTCCCCTTCACCTGGTCGGATCGGTGCGAAGCCGCGTTCAAGGAGTTGAAACGACGGTTCTCTACTGCACCAGTTTTGGTGCAGCCCGACCCTAGCCGCCAGTTCGTGGTTGAAGTGGACACCTCTGACTCAGGGATAGGAGCCGTGCTGTCCCAGAGCGGAGAGACCGATAAGGTTCTTCACCCGTGTGCCTACTTTTCACGCAGGTTGACCCCGGCTGAACGGAACTATGACGTCGGCAATCGAGAACTCCTTGCGGTGAAAGAGGCTCTTGAGGAGTGGAGACACCTGTTGGAGGGAGCGTCTGTGCCGTCCGTTCACGGTTTTCACTGACCATCGGAACCTGGAGTATATCAGGACCGCCAAGCGGCTGAACCCCAGGCAAGCCCGCTGGTCACTGTTCTTCGGGCGTTTTGACTTCCGGATCACCTATCGCCCCGGGACCAAGAACGAGAGGTCGGATGCCTTGTCCCGGGTACACGAAGAGGAGGTCAAAACTGCACTGTCGGATCCACCGGAGCCCATCCTGCCGGAGTCCACTATCGTGGCCACCCTCACCTGGGACGTGGAGAAGATCGTCCGGGAGGCCCTGGCACGGAGCCCGGACCCAGGAACAGGTCTGAAGAACCGTTTATACGTCCCACCAGAGGCCAGAGCTGCAGTCTTGGACTTCTGTCACGGTTCCAAGCTCTCCTGTCATCCAGGGGTGCGAAGGACCGTGGCAGTTGTCCGGCAGCGCTTCTGGTGGGCGTATATGGAGGCCGACGTCCGGGAGTATATCCAGGCCTGCACCACCTGTGCCAGGGGCAAGGCAGACCATAAAAGGTCCCAAGGACTACTCCAGCCGTTACCTGTGCCTCATCGCCCCTGGTCCCACATCGGCCTGGATTTCGTCACGGGCCTCCCGCCGTCCCAGGGCAACACCACCATCTTCACGATAGTGGACCGATTCTCCAAGGCGGCCCACTTCGTGGCCCTCCCGAAGCTCCCAACAGCCCAGGAGACAGCAGACCTCCTGGTCCACCACGTCGTCCGTCTGCATGGGATACCCACCGACATCGTCTCTGATCGTGGTCCCCAGTTCTCCTCACACGTCTGGAGGAGCTTCTGCAGGGAACTGGGGGCCACCGTGAGCCTCTCGTCCGGGTACCATCCACCGACGAACGGACAGGCAGAGCGGGCCAACCAGGAGCTGGAACAGACCCTCCGCTGCGTAACATCCGCGCACCCAACGGCCTGGAGTAACCATCTGGCCTGGATCGAGTATGCGCATTACAGCCAGGTGTCTTCTGCCACCGGCCTCTCCCCGTTTGAGGTGTGTTTGGGGTACCAGCCCCCATTATTTCCCGTGGTGGAGGGAGAGGTCGGTGTGCCCTCGGTCCGGGCCCATCTTTGGAGGTGCCGTCGGGTGTGGCGCACCGCCCGTTCTGCCTTGTTGAAAGCCCGGACGAGGGCCAAGACCCATGCAGACCGCCGGCGGTCCCCGGCCCCTGCATACCAGCCCGGGCAGGAGGTGTGGTTGTCGACGAAGGACATCCCCCTCCAAGTACAGTCTCCTAAACTGATGGACAGGTTCATCGGCCCCTTTCGTATCCTCAAGGTCCTCAGCCCTGCCGCAGTGAAGCTCCAGCTCCCAGCTTCCATGTTTCAAGGATCAAACCTCACCACACCTCACCCCTCTGTGCTCCCGGTCCGGCGCCGCCTCCTGCCCGGATCATCGACGGGGAGCCGGCTTGGACAGTGCGCCGGCTCCTGGACGTCCGTCGAATGGGCCGGGGGTTCCAATATCTGGTGGACTGGGAGGGGTATGGACCCGAAGAACGCTCATGGGTGAAGAGGAGCTTCGTCCTGGATCCGGCCCTCCTGGCCGACTTCTACCGACGACTCCCCGATAAACCTGGTCGAGGGGGGGGTCCTGTTGTGTGGGCCGCCAGAAGAGGAGGTACTGCTGGCCCACCACCAAAGGGTGCCCTGCCTGAAGTGCGGGCTTCAGGCACGAGAGGGCGCTGCCGCCACGGACACAGCCGGGAGTGACAGCTGTTACTCATTACTTCCTGACAGCTGTCACTCATTCTTCATCATCTCACTCCATAAAACCCAGACGTCATCTCCACCTCATCGCCGAGATATCATACTTCATTGGAGGTAATATCCTCAGCCGTTGTGTTACAATATTATTTGTATATTGTGAGTGTTTGCAGGAGTACCGGTACCGTTGTCAGTGGAAGCTGAGAGAGCGCTAGAAGGCACTCTTTTCCCCTGAGGAATCTACAGTACTCTGCAAGTTATAGAGTGAGAGGTGGAGGTGGCATTCCCACCGTTATTGTTACTGGGTGTGCACACACCTACACTTGACTGTCTTTGTTCTCGCCAGCAGTACCAGATCCGACAGTCGGGGACAGTGATCACCTGGGAATGCGGGACTTGGCGGCTTAAATTGTTACTTTTTGGCTCATCCATTGACCGTTCATTTGCGCCCCCTGTTGTGGGTCCATGTCACTACACTTTCACAACACAGGTCTACAGTTTTGTCCCTTGTGTCCTTAGGCAGCTCTTTGGTCTTGGCTATGGTGGACAGGTTGAAGTTTGATTGATTGAGTGTGTGAACACGTGTCTTTTATACAGGTAACAAGTTCAAACAGGTGCAATTAATACAGGTAAAGAGTGCAGAATCAATCAATCAATCAATCAATCAATCAATTTTTTTATATAGCGCCAAATCACAACAAACAGTTGCCCCAAGGCGCTTTATATTGTAAGGCAAGGCCATACAATAATTATGTAAAACCCCAACGGTCAAAACGACCCCCTGTGAGCAAGCACTTGGCTACAGTGGGAAGGAAAAACTCCCTTTTAACAGGAAGAAACCTCCAGCAGAACCAGGCTCAGGGAGGGGCAGTCTTCTGCTGGGACCGGTTGGGGCTGAGGGAGAGAACCAGGAAAAAGACATGCTGTGGAGGGGAGCAGAGATCGATCACTAATGATTAAATGCAGAGTGGTGCATACAGAGCAAAAAGAGAAAGAAACAGTGCATCATGGGAACCCCCCAGCAGTCTACGTCTATAGCAGCATAACTAAGGGATGGTTCAGGGTCACCTGATCCAGCCCTAACTATAAGCTTTAGCAAAAAGGAAAGTTTTAAGCCTAATCTTAAAAGTAGAGAGGGTGTTTGTCTCCCTGATCTGAATTGGGAGCTGGTTCCACAGGAGAGGAGCCTGAAAGCTGAAGGCTCTGCCTCCCATTCTACTCTTACAAACCCTAGGAACTACAAGTAAGCCTGCAGTCTTAGATCGAAGCGCTCTATTGGGGTGATATGGTACTACGAGGTCCCTAAGATAAGATGGGACCTGATTATTCAAAACCTTATAAGTAAGAAGAAGAATTTAAAATTCTATTCTAGAATTAACAGGAAGCCAATGAAGAGAGGCCAATATGGGTGAGATATGCTCTCTCCTTCTAGTCCCCGTCAGTACTCTAGCTGCAGCATTTTGAATTAACTGAAGGCTTTTTAGGGAACTTTTAGGACAACCTGATAATAATGAATTACAATAGTCCAGCCTAGAGGAAATAAATGCATGAATTAGTTTTTCAGCATCACTCTGAGACAAGACCTTTCTGATTTTAGAGATATTGCGTAAATGCAAAAAAGCAGTCCTACATATTTGTTTAATATGCGCTTTGAATGACATATCCTGATCAAAATGACTCCAAGATTTCTTACAGTATTACTAGAGGTCAGGGTAATGCCATCCAGAGTAAGGATCTGGTTAGACACCATGTTTCTAAGATTTGTGGGGCCAAGTACAATAACTTCAGTTTTATCTGAGTTTAAAAGCAGGAAATTAGAGGTCATCCATGTCTTTATGTCTGTAAGACAATCCTGCAGTTTAGCTAATTGGTGTGTGTCCTCTGGCTTCATGGATAGATAAAGCTGGGTATCATCTGCGTAACAATGAAAATTTAAGCAATACCATCTAATAATACTGCATAAGGGAAGCATGTATAAAGTGAATAAAATTGGTCCTAGCACAGAACCTTGTGGAACTCCATAATTAACTTTAGTCTGTGAAGAAGATTCCCCATTTACATGAACAAATTGTAATCTATTAGACAAATATGATTCAAACCACCGCAGCGCAGTGCCTTTAATACCTATGGCATGCTCTAATCTCTGTAATAAAATTTTATGGTCAACAGTATCAAAAGCAGCACTGAGGTCTAACAGAACAAGCACAGAGATGAGTCCACTGTCCGAGGCCATAAGAAGATCATTTGTAACCTTCACTAATGCTGTTTCTGTACTATGACGAATTCTAAAACCTGACTGAAACTCTTCAAATAGACCATTCCTCTGCAGATGATCAGTTAGCTGTTTTACAACTACCCTTTCAAGAATTTTTGAGAGAAAAGGAAGGTTGGAGATTGGCCTATAATTAGCTAAGATAGCTGGGTCAAGTGATGGCTTTTTAAGTAATGGTTTAATTACTGCCACCTTAAAAGCCTGTGGTACATAGCCAACTAACAAAGATAGATTGATCATATTTAAGATCGAAGCATTAAATAATGGTAGGGCTTCCTTGAGCAGCCTGGTAGGAATGGGGTCTAATAAACATGTTGATGGTTTGGATGAAGTAACTAATGAAAATAACTCAGACAGAACAATCGGAGAGAAAGAGTCTAACCAAATACCGGCATCACTGAAAGCAGCCAAAGATAACGATACGTCTTTGGGATGGTTATGAGTAATTTTTTCTCTAATAGTTAAAATTTTGTTAGCAAAGAAAGTCATGAAGTCATTACTAGTTAAAGTTAATGGAATACTCAGCTCAATAGAGCTCTGACTCTTTGTCAGCCTGGCTACAGTGCTGAAAAGAAACCTGGGGTTGTTCTTATTTTCTTCAATTAGTGATGAGTAGAAAGATGTCCTAGCTTTACGGAGGGCTTTTTTATAGAGCAACAGACTCTTTTTCCAGGCTAAGTGAAGATCTTCTAAATTAGTGAGACGCCATTTCCTCTCCAACTTACGGGTTATCTGCTTTAAGCTACGAGTTTGTGAGTTATACCACAGAGTCAGGCACTTCTGATTTAAAGCTCTCTTTTTTAGAGGAGCTACAGCATCCAAAGTTGTCTTCAATGAGGATGTAAAACTATTGACGAGATACTCTATCTCACTTACAGACTTTAGGTAGCTACTCTGCACTGTGTTGGTATATGGCATTAGAGAACATAAAGAAGGAATCATATCCTTAAACCTAGTTACAGCGCTTTCTGAAAGACTTCTTGTGTAATGAAACTTATTCCCCACTGCTGGGTAGTCCATCAGAGTAAATGTAAATGTTATTAAGAAATGATCAGACAGAAGGGAGTTTTCAGGGAATACTGTTAAGTCTTCTATTTCCATACCATAAGTCAGAACAAGATCTAAGATATGATTAAAGTGGTGGGTGGACTCATTTACTTTTTGTGCAAAGCCAATAGAGTCTAATAATAGATTAAATGCAGTGTTGAGGCTGTCATTCTCAGCATCTGTGTGGATGTTAAAATCGCCCACTATAATTATCTTATCTGAGCTAAGCACTAAGTCAGACAAAAGGTCTGAAAATTCACAGAGAAACTCACAGTAATGACCAGGTGGACAATAGATAATAACAAATAAAACTGGTTTTTGGGACTTCCAATTTGGATGGACAAGACTAAGAGTCAAGCTTTCAAATGAATTAAAGCTCTGTCTGGGTTTTTGATTAATTAATAAGCTGGAATGGAAGATTGCTGCTAATCCTCCGCCCCGGCCCGTGCTACGAGCATTCTGACAGTTAGTGTGACTCGGGGGTGTTGACTCATTTAAACTAACATATTCATCCTGCTGTAACCAGGTTTCTGTAAGGCAGAATAAATCAATATGTTGATCAATTATTATATCATTTACCAACAGGGACTTAGAAGAGAGAGACCTAATGTTTAATAGACCACATTTAACTGTTTTAGTCTGTGGTGCAGTTGAAGGTGCTATATTATTTTTTCTTTTTGAATTTTTATGCTTAAATAGATTTTTGCTGGTTATTGGTAGTCTGGGAGCAGGCACCGTCTCTACGGGGATGGGGTAATGAGGGGATGGCAGGGGGAGAGAAGCTGCAGAGAGGTGTGTAAGACTACAACTCTGCTTCCTGGTCCCAACCCTGGATAGTCACGGTTTGGAGGATTTAAGAAAATTGTCCAGATTTCTAGAAATGAGAGCTGCTCCATCCAAAGTGGGATGGATGCCGTCTCTCCTAATAAGACCAGGTTTTCCCCAGAAGCTTTGCCAATTATCTATGAAGCCCACCTCATTTTTTGGACACCACTCAGGTGTATAAGAGGGCTTTTTATATAAAAATTAACAGGTCTGTGTGAGCCAGAATTCTTGCTAGTTGGTAGGTGTTCAAATACTTATTTGCAGCAGTAACATACAAATAAATTATTAAAAAAAAATCACACATTGTGATTTCCCGATTTTTTTTTTTTTTAGATTATGTCTCTCACAGTGGACATGCACCTAAGATGAAAATTTCAGACCCCCCCCCCCCCCCCCCCGATGATTTCTAAGTGGAAGAACTTGCAAAACCGCAGGGTGTTCAAATATTTTCCTCACTGTATACGAGGTCTATCCATAAAGTAACGGTCCTTTTTATTTTTTTCAAAAACTATACAGATTTGATTCATATGTTTTTACATCAGCCAAGCTTGAACCTTTGTGCGCATGCGTGAGTTTTTCCACGCCTGTCGGTTGCGTCATTCGCCTGTGAGCACACCTTGTGGGAGGAGTGGTCCAGCTACGTCGTCGGATTTTCATTGTCAGGAAATGGCGGAATGATTTGGGCTATTTTTCCATCAGAATTTTTTCAGAAACTGTTAGAGACATGCAGCTGGAAACCATTCGAAAAATTTATCTGGCTTTCGGTGAAAATTTTACGGGCTTCACAGAGAATAAGGACTTTTACTACAGCTTTAAGGACGGCCCACAATGGCGCTCGGCGTGCCGCACTCTGAGCTGTGACGACGAGGCAGAAACCACCAGATCATTTCTAAACGGATGGCTCTGTGGAGCCGGGACCGTCGTGTGCAATTTCTCTGGTTATCACAAGAGCTGGACGTCAGACATTTTCTGGCAGATTTCACTTTTAACAAGAAATTTCGTCATGGAAAGCCACGCAGAGGCTTCGCGCGTCACGACCGATTCGCTGATGAAGCGAGACAAAGGAACACCTCCGTTTCGGAGTGCCAGACGACAAGTTGGGACATGCCTATCTCGGCTTTTAGTGCTTACCAGTCGAGTGAGTATAAGAGAAATTGTGGAGAGCTGGACATGTCCCAACTTGCACACGATGGTCACGATATATATATATATATATATGTGTGTGTGTGTGTGTGTGTGTGTGTGTGTGTGTGTTTGTGTGTGTAACTGTGTATGTAACTGTGTATGTAACTCTGCCCTGCCTCTTGGCCAGGACACTCTTGAAAAACAGATTTTTAATCTCAGTGAGTATTATCCTGGTTATAGGTTCAATGAAAAAATTATATATATATATATATATATATATAATTTTTTCATTGAACCTATAACCAGGATAATACTCACTGAGATTAAAAATCTGTTTTTCAAGAGTGTCCTGGCCAAGAGGCAGGGCAGAGTTACATACACAGTTACACACACACACACACATATATATATATATATATATATATATATACGAGGTCTCTTAGATAATAAACCGACCCTTTTATTTTTTTTTTAACTATATGGATTTGAATGACATGCGATTACACCAATCATGCTTGAACCCTCGTGCGCATGCGTGAGTTTTTTCACGTGTGTCGGTGACGTCATTTCCCTGTGGGCAGGCCTTGAGTGAGATGTGGTCCCGCCCTCTCGGCTGAATTCCTTTGTTTCACACGCTGCTCGAGACGGCGCGCGTTGCTTTATCAAAATTTTTTCTGGACCTGTGAGGAATATCCGAGTGGACACTATTCGAGAAATTAAGCTGGTTTTCTGTGAAAAGTTTAACGGCTGATGAGAGATTATGGGGTGTTTCTGTCGGTGTAAGGACTTCCCACGGAGCAGGACGTCCTGCAGCGCTTCCAGGCGCTGTCGTCGGCCTGTTTCGAGCTGAAAAAATCCTAATTTAAGGCTTAATTCACCCAGGACATCGTGAGAGAACAGAGAAGATTCAGAAGAGGCCGGCATGAGGAATTTATGCGGACATTCCACTGTTTAAGGACATTTTGTAATGGAAGACGTGCGCGCAAATTTGTCGAGTCGTTTCCGTGACTACTCGGTGAATCTGTGTGCGCCGCGATAGGAAAAACACCTCTGTGTTGAAAACCATTTGTAAAATTCAGGCTGCTTTTGATGGCTTTCAACAAGTGAGTAACTGAGAAATTGTTTAACAGCTTGGGCATGTTCCAACTTGTCCGTTAAGGTTTCCAACGGAGGTGTTTTTCCTGTCGCGACCCCCCGCGGTTGGGTCCGGCCCGATATGCGACTCTGCCCGCACGTTCTTTCATTACAAAATGTCCGTTAACAATGGAATGTCCGAATAAACTCCTCATGCCGACTTCTTCTGAAAGTTCTCTGTTCTCTGATGACTTACTGCGTCAACAGAGCCTGAAATGTGGAAGTTTTCAACTTGAAACGGTGAGACGCTGCCGCCTCGAAGCGCAGATCGCCGTCAGGCGCCGTGGACCGTCCTTAAAGCGACACATACCAGACCAAAATCTCTCATCAGCCGTTAAAATTTTTACCGAAAACCAGCTGAATTTATTGAATGGTGTCCACTCAGTTGTGCCTTATAGTTTTGAAAAAATTTTTATCAAACAAAGCAACAGTCTCTGAGCCATTCCTAAACAATGAAAAAAATCGACGAGCGGGTGGACGACTCCTCACTCAAAGACTGCCCACAGGCGAATGACGTAACCGACAGGCGTGAAAAAACTCTCGCATGCCCACGAGGGTTCAAGCATGTCTGATGTAATCACACGTGATTCAAATCCATATGGTTTTTGAAAAAAATAATAAGGTCGGATACTTTTCTAATAGACCTCGTATATATATGTGTGTGTGTGTGTGTGTGTGTGTGTGTGTGTGTGTGTGTGTGTGTGTAACTGTGTATGTAACTCTGCCCTGCCTCTTGGCCAGGACACTCTTGAAAAACAGATTTTTAATCTCAGTGAGTATTATCCTGGTTATAGGTTCAATGAAAAAATGATATATACTAGGTATCTTATAAAACTAACCGGCAGTTTTATAAAAAAAAAAAAAACTATATGGATTTGATTGACATGCGATTACACCAATCATGCTTGAACCCTCGTGCGCATGCGTGAGTTTTTTCACGCGTGTCGGTGACGTCATTTCCCTGTGGGCAGGCCTTGAGTGAGATATGGTCCTGCCCTCTCGGCTGAATTCCTTTGTTTCACACGCTGCTCGAGACGGCACGCGTTGCTTTATCAAACTTTTTTCTGGACCTGTGAGGAATATCCGAGTGGACACTATTTGAGAAATTCAGCTGGTTTTTGGTGAAAGTTTAACGGCTGATGAGAGATTATGGGGTGTTTCTGTCGCTGTAAGGACTTCCCACGGAGCGGGACGTCCTGCAGCGCTTCCAGGCGCCGTCGTCGGCCTGTTTCAAGCTGAAATCATCGTAATTTAAGGCTCTGTTAACCCAGGATGTCGTGAGAGAACAGAGAAGATTCAGAAGAGGCCTCCATGAGCAGTTTATGCGGACATTCCACTGTTTAAGGACATTTTGTAATGGAAGACGTGCGCGCAAATTTGTCGAGTCGTTTCCGTGACTACTCGGTGAATCTGTGTGCGCCGCGATAGGAAAAACACCTCTGTGTTGAAAACCATTTGTAAAATTCAGGCTGCTTTTGATGGCTTTCAACAAGTGAGTAACTGAGAAATTGTTTAACAGCTTGGGCATGTTCCAACTTGTCCGTTAAGGTTTCCAACGGAGGTGTTCTTCCTGTCGCGACTCCCCGCGGTTGGGTCCGGCCCGATATGCGACTCTGCCCGCACGTTCTTTCATTACAAAATGTCCGTTAACAATGGAATGTCCGAATAAACTCCTCATGCCGACTTCTTCTGAAAGTTCTCTGTTCTCTGATGACTTCCTGGGTCAACAGAGCCTGAAATGTGGAAGTTTTCAACTTGAAACGGCGAGACGCTGCCACCTCGAAGCGCAGATCGCCGTCAGGCGCCGTGGGCCGTCCTTACGGCGACACTACCAGACCAAAATCTCTCATCAGCCGTTAAAATTTTTACCGAAAACCAGCTGAATTTATCGAATGGTGTCCACTCAGTTGTGCCTTACAGTTTTGAAAAAACTTTGATCAAACAAAGTAGCAGTCTCTGAGCCATTCCTAAACAATGAAAAAATCGATGAGAGGGTGGGCGACTCCTCACTCAAAGACTGCCCACAGGCGAATGACGTAACCGACAGGCGTGAAAAAACTCTCGCATGCCCACGAGGGTTCATGCATGTCTGATGTAATCACACGTGATTCAAATCCATATGGTTTTTGAAAAAAAAAAATAAGGTCGGATACTTTTCTAATAGACCTCGTACATATATATTTATATATGAAAATATTACAATAACTTCAGTTTTTTTTAATCAGGTATTTCTGAAATTGAAACACTTTTTTGAAAACCTTGTTTGAACTCATAACTGTAGAAATGGGGAGAAATTTGTGTGTGAGATAGAAATGTAATGAATCACAGTATGGATACCATAAGCACCCCCCCCCCCCCCACACACACACACACACCCCTGAAAAAAGAGGTTCACAGCAATCACAAATCTATCATTTGAAGAGATGGGAATATGGTGGATATGTGGTGAAACCCACACCCACTTTTCAGCTGTGCATAATGTTCATTTATGTGTGGACTATTTTCTGTTGAACATCGATGATAGTCATCGAGTGGAACAGTGTAGGACTGGAGGAGCACATGTATCAGATCATAACCCACTCTGTTTAAAAATACATTGAAATAAAGGAATAAGACATACTGCATGGAGACTGAATGTGGGAAAACTGAATTATGAACAAAGAAAAGAGAAGATAAAGGCATAAAATAAGAGATACATTGAGCAAAATGACAATGAAGCAGTAGAACCAACAATACTCTGGGAAACCATGAAGACAGTCATTAGGGAAATTTAATTGCTGATACTACACACATAAAAAAAAGGTTACAGAAGATATACTGAGAGATTAAGGAAATTATAGCAGACTTGTCAGAATACAAATGAAATCAAGGATATGAAAACAGAGACAAATGACCTACTAATACATACAAGTTGAGAAAAGGTATTTCTCAAACAAAAATACTGTGAAACACCAAATTATTAGAAAAACATCAAGTAATCAGAAATATGATCTATATGTACACATACCACAGAGCCACAAACAAATGAATGAACATATACAAAACCACAATGTTTACATATCAGAATCAGCACTGGCATTGTTCAAAATGAGTTGGGAAATTTTCATTCTCCTGCAGCCATATCTGCATCATTAACACTGCTGACCAGCAAACTCTCTAACTTGAAGGCTGAAGTCCCACAGACATGAATGTCACTGCTGGAACAGCTTGAACTCTCAAGAACACTTTCCAAGTACTGCAACTAGGATGTCTACTGACCCCACAAACATCACAACATTGATTACTAAATCGAGCTAATGAATGTTACCTTAACAACAGAGGCACCCATGTCGATGGAGTCTATAGTTTTCCCAAAACCTAGTCCATCCAAACAATAACTGGAGCCGGAACACATCACACATACGGGGACTCGGTTTCTGCTCTGCACAGAAACTGAATTCAGAAACTGTAAAAGTTGGAAAAAAAAAAAAAAACCTGACATCACCACAAAAAAAAAAAAAAAAACTTTGATTCAAGTGTACTAAAAACATCCCCCTGACATTTGAACACATCTTATTTAGCTTCTGAAAAATCACTTCTGACAGGACTTTGACCTAGATTTTTTTTTTTTTTTCTAAGGAAAAAATGTAATTGGAAACTAATGTTAGTGTGGGTTTGTACTCCACGAGTGTGGTGCTCCAGTTATTACTTTTACTGTTATTATTATTATTATCATCATCATCTTCATAATCATCACCCTCCCCCACAGACTGTCTGTATAAATCCAACAGAACTGCTGCATTGTTGGAAGATCAAACTGAGACCATTCATGTTTTCTGTGGTTAACTGGTGTATTTGTATTTTTGTCTGTCAGTAATTTAAGTTCTGTGGACTCAGCAGGTTAAATTAAACCTAACCCATCATCTGAAAGACTGACTGGTGTTGCTGATGGGTAACTTTAACCAGAGGTGTCAAGTACACTTTTTAGGTATCTATACTTTACTCCTTTACTTATTTTTCTGCCTACTTCTGAGTTCTACTCATTACATTTTCACACAAGTATCTGTACTTTCTATTCCTTACATTTTTAAAACAAACAGCCTCGTTACTCTTGGCTTCAGCGCCGGTGGATGTGCGCTGACACCGCGGCTCCACCTGAAGCCCGAGGCGCCAGCGCAGTTCCACCGGTGTGGCTTTACCGAGGTGCCAGCGCGGATTTATCTGACCATGGGCCCGAAGAAGGCACTGATGGCGGAGGAGGGAGACGATATCAAGAAGTCCCTGGACTTTTTGTCTGAGGAAATCTCTGTTGTTAAAATGCAGCAGAAATCCATTATGGAGCTGGTGGAAGAAGTGAAGGCTCTCCGGATCCAGAATGCCGAGAAAGACCGGCGTCTGGTGCACCTGGAGAACCGTGTTGCGGAGTTGGAACAATACACAAGGATGAACGACGTTATTATTACAGGAATTCATATTAAACCTCGATCCTACGCACGGGCGGTGTCAGAAGACAGCAGAGGGGAGGCCAACGAGCAGGAGGCCAGCTCAGTGGAACAACAGGTGGCTGACTTCCTGCAATCTAAAGGTATTCAAATGGACTGTAATAACATTGAAGCGTGCCACCCCCTGCCCAGGAGAGAGGATGGAGACAAGCGAGCAGTTATAATGAGGTTTGTCAACAGAAAACATAAAATGGCATTGTTAAAACAGGGACGGAAACTTAAAGGAACAAACGTATTCATCAATGAACATCTGACCAAAAGAAACGCAGACATCGCCAGCAAAGCTCGTCTCTTAAAAAAGCAGGGTAAAATTCAACAGACATGGACATCCAACTGCAAAACATTCATCAAATTGAATGGAACACCAGAACAAGCGAAGGTTATGGTAATCAGGAACATCGAGGAACTGGACAAATACGATCAATAAGGTATGAGGACACAAACACATCACAACACCATGATACAGACCAGAGGAACCTATTCATCTACTACATCATCTACATCTGGAGACAAGAAGGATATAACTCACAGGATTGCTGATCATGGAAAACTAGAACTGAGAACATTTAAATACACAGACCACAATGTACTGGACTTGGAGCACGATATAGACCCGGACAATAATTTCTTCTCAAATATTAATGACAGTTGTTGCTATTATACAGATGAACAGTTTAATTGGATCATTAGAACGGATAACAAATTATCAATAGTCCATTTCAACAGCAGAAGTCTGTATGCAAACTTTAACATTAAAGAATATTTAAGTCAATTTAAAAAAATATTTAACATAATTGCTATATCAGAAACATGGATCAATGAAGATAAAGGAATGGATTTTGAACCAATCGAAGCAGTGGTTCGCAGATTGAAGCAATGCTTTGACCTATTGTTTCGTTTATTCTTTCTTTCTTTCGCTTAATTTTCCCCCGCTAAAACCCTAAAGAGCATACTTCTGTGAGTATTATTTACCTTTTCTATGTTAAACCGACCTCTTATGGTCTTCTAAAACAGTTGATAGATTGATAGATTTTATAACTTAAAAACGGGAGTGACGCTAACGCGTTAACATGTCTATGGCATTTTCAATGTTAAAAGTTAGCATGAAGCAGTTCCAGCTGTCTTCACGTTTGGGTGCATTTGTTTTGTAATATTTCTTAAATTTATTTTTGTTTATATATTAATAATCTAATGATTATTATATACAATTTCAGAGAAAGAGACAAAAAGAACCTGACTAGAAACACAACAGAAAATAAAATATAAAAGCAACTAACAATGAACATACATAAATACATACATACATACATACAGAAATAAATAATTGTTTCCTGTGAACACCTAGTGATTCTTACACCTCCATTTCGTCCCTGTTTTATTTGTTTAATGACAGTTTGTTTCGGTCAAACCATATTTTCAGTTTGTTAATTTCTTCAGTGATTTCCTCCAGAACTATCTGACAAACTAGAAAACTCCTGCATCCTAGTAAGAGCAGAATACTACTGGAATGAATCTGAATAAGGAAAGTTGTTTTTTTTTTTCTCACTAAATGGATGCTGCACTCACTCCAGTTTATCATCTGGAATAGTCCCAGATTGCATCTCACAGCTTCTAGAATTGAAACATTTTCGTGCAGGTGGTGTTGGGGGGTAATTTTGGGTTTTGGGTCTTGGGCCACATGTAGAACGAATCAGTTTTTAAATTAAGCTTTTAGTTCATATAGTGGCATCTACCTTTTTTTTTTTTTTTTTTAAAGGTTACTTTATACTTTTATACTTTAAGTAGGTTTTGGAGCACATACTTTTTCACTTTTACTTGAGTAAAGAGGTCAAGTTGATACTTCAACTTTTACCAGAGTGTTTTTAAACTGCAGTATCTATACTTCTACTTAAGTAACAAATGTGTGTACTTTTGACACCACTGACTTTAACTCACCCCCCTCAAACACACGATTGTAATTTGGTGATTTAAATGTTTTCAGTTGTTTAACTGTTATAAGTCATTCTCTTGTGTCTCATAATCCTTATTCTAAGGAGGCAGCTGATTGCTGCTAACTGATTCCTGTACACCAGTGGGTGCCGTTATAGTGACGGTAATAGTGCTGTCAAGTTTGACAATGTGGAGAAAGCAATACCGTCATTCTCCATATTCATTTCTGAAAATCTTATTTTGCTTTCATCTCTTCACTAACACAGAGCTGTCAACAAGTTATTCAATAAGCGTCAGGTCTCTTTTGCCACTATAGTGTGTGTGCCGTCCCGCACGCCCTCATCTGTCTTTAAAAACCTCTTGTGGCCACATTACTATGAAGGGAGTTAATTACCAGGTGATGTATATATTCACCTATCATCACATACACCAAGTTTTGCTGCAGTGTTTGATTTGAAAGTGATATGTTGATGTGGGCAGAAGCACCATACAGAGCAGCTTTGGTCAAGCTCGTGAATACAAAGGGCTGACCATGCATAGGAAATTGAAACCAGCCGATATCTTGTGGATTGTGTAAACTATATGGCTATCTGCAAAATCAAGACAAGAACAGAAGACATGCTCGATCCTGCCACTAAGAAGCAAACACTCAAATATGTGCTGCAGTCAGGCTCATTCTAACTCTTGTCTGGATGATCAACAGTATATCACAATTTCCATTGTGCCATGTCTGACACACAACACAAAGGCACATGGTGCAAAGAGGTTGTATTCAGAGCACTTTCACACACTGACCATACATTTAGTTATTTCCCTTGTAATGCTGCATGTGTTGCATATCAAAATGTTCACAACATTCTTAGCTTTCTGAATGTGTGACATGCATTTGTCTAAAAAACTGCAGAGAAGCAATTCGGGTCTAAATCTGAAAAATATGAAATACATTTTTACAAAATGTTTCAAATTGTTTTTGAAAATACACTTTTATTCATGTGTACAATTTGTTAGAAATGGGTTTCAATAGTCTTTGAGTCACAAAGTAGTATAATATATATAACGAGGTGAGTTTATTAAAATGAAATGACTTACAGTAGACACACTAACATAACCACACGACACGTCTGTTTTGTTATGATTCCGTCCCACTTTTATTTCACAGGCTGTTTGTTGATGCAGACATACAGATCACAATACAGATGATCAGTGACTGAGTGGTTGTGACATTGATGCAGTGACTGATGAATTCATATTATTAATGGCCCAGTCACACGGCACTTAACGAAGGGTGACGAAGCCCTGACGAAACAAGAAATCTGGACTTTCGTTGGCATCGTTTAACCCTCGTCAGCTTCGGTCTGGCAGCGGTCACTTCGTCAGGATTTTTAAACTGTCGAAAATCTTCAACGAACACCACCGAAAACCTCAATTCATCCGTATTTCATTTTGCCGTTGTTTGTGATGGTTTGTTATCGTTTGCTTAGTTTTTGTAACGTTAGCCTTTTGTTCACTCTTCATTCACCTCGGTTGAACGAACATGACGGCACCTGAACGAGTAATTAACGAATACGTAACGACACCTCGATGACCTAAACATTTTCATACAGTAAATATAGCTTTAAGAATGTTTCATCAACTATGTACGGACGTTTCAAACGTTTCGCCTTGACCAGACACAGACAGTTCGTCATGACCAGCACCAAGACTGTCCAATGACCTCTTGGGTTGGACCTATTCCAAACACACCTGTGGGTGCACAAAGTAAAACTTAAACTTAACCTGTTTTGCCCCAATGGCAACAATTGTTGCCGAAGTGTCTCAAAGGTACTAATGCAACTTTTTCCACTTATATATATAAAAAAATCTGGGCATAAACGGGTTAAACATATACACAACAACTGCAACAACTGGAAACTAGCAGTGACATTTCTCATCCTGTGCTGTGCCCTGATTTATAAAACAAAGACCTTAAATTCAAACAAGTCCTTAAATCTCTGCAAAAGTCATGTTGTCCAGTCAGCTGAGGTGACGTCCTTATGATACCACGAGACAAACTGATCATATCCAGACAAACACAATGTCTCTCTCGGCCCTCCGGGTGATGGGAGGTGGCTGGTTGGAGTGTACTTGTGGGTGTTTGTTTTACCAGGAGACATGTGAACAACACTTCAGGTTTTCCTAAGTGTGTATATACATCCATAATTTTCATCAACGCTCTTGTTCAGATAATGTTTCTTGAGACGGCTTGATTTCAGGGCATATCTTGTTAAGAGCTCCCCGCTTTGTCACAGACCTGCGCTGCTGTCAGCAGCAGGTCAGGAGATTTTGGAAGTATTATTGGTGATTGTAAAGTAACACTAATTAAAGTCACTGATGTCTGAAAAACATCAAGTGGAACACGGGCCGCTTCTTTTGTCACAAAGGCTCAGAAAGCTTCTAAAACTGGTTTTGTCATGTCATTTGTTTTCAAGTCATGCAGATTAAGGAATGTGTCCTTTTATTAAAAAAAAGAAATGAAAACACACCACACAATGGGCATCAGCTTTGCCTGAGGTATTAACATTTTAATATTACAGAATTCATTTGCCTCATTTCTGAGATTTAATACGTATACCAGTCAGAGCAAAAAATATATATATATATATTTTTTTTTTAACTGTAATGGAACTAAAAGCAAAATAGGAGATCCTCAGCTCACTGTAAGATCATTCATGCTAATGTGATATGAAATGAATGTCATTTTCAGATAATATAAATACAGTCATTTTCATGCTAAGTTCTTTGTAAACTCTGCAGGATTACTAATTTGACTGAAGCAAAATATGGGAATGTTCATGATTTGGTTGTCACATTTTGCAAGAATATAACAATAAACATAATCATTTAGTTGACAAAATTATTGCTGTATAATTTATAATGCCATAATTAAAGATTTCATTGCCATGCTGGGGTGCCAATGGTGCTGGAGGCCACAGTGAACATTTTCCTTCCCACCCCCTCACTCCAACTGCGCGGAGGTGGGATATTGATTTTTTTATCTCATTTTCAGTATTTCAGTGGCCTTATGTAAATAAAGTGTAATGCAGATTATCATGAACATCATCGTCATCATCATTAACAACAATAATACTGACCCTACAATATAATGCAGTTCAGTAACATTGTATCTCAGCCTGCAGCTTCAAAAATGTATGTATATATATATATATATATATATATATATATATATATATATATATATTTAGACACACACACACATCCTTCTGCAATACTGTATGCTGTCGGTATTGGTAATTTATACAAATTGGGCATGGTTTATTGATTAAATAAGTCAATACTGTTTTCAATTAGCTCCCCAGAATCATTCAAAGGACCTTTTTGGAATGACCTCAGGGCCTGATTTGATCTGTGCTCTTCCATTTAAATAACCCGGCCTTAGGGCAGAACGGATTGACAGCTTTTGATTTTCTTCAGTAGCTGCACATCAGCTCTCACCTTTCTGTTGTTCAAGTGGTTGCGGATGCTCAGAACATGTTCTACCTTTATTTATGGCCATCGTAGCATCTGGCTGGCAGCCAAAGCCAGTTAGCTTCCCTGCTTAAGATGCATTGGAGCCTCTATGGGTTAGGAGGGCCAGCTCTATCAATCTGCTCCCTCTCATTCCCCACGTTCCCCAGTGCAGTTAATCACTGCCACTAATTAGTGATAATTACTCATAGCTGCCCAGGAGAGCTTCAACCCCCCACCCCACCCCCTTACGAGCCCATGCTGATCTAAAGGTCCTCTGTGGCACCCCACTGCTTTGGATTCCTCAGGTATGGGTAAGATGACATAGGAGGCAATGATGGGTTGGAACCGGCTTCCAGAGAAAGGTCATCTTTTCAAATTAGCTTTTTTTTATGTGTGTTTTGTCTTAAATTAAACATATCCTTGGTAGTGAGCCTCAGGTGGAAGGCGCCATCCCTGCAGATGTGCAGCGCTGCTGCAGCAGGATGCACATATTTGTGCCGGTCTGTCTGGTGGCCTTGTCTGCATGCACAGGCCCAGCCCAGGCTTAATGAGCCAGCAACTTTTCACTCCCTGTGTCATTAATTGTCTGCCGCCTTCTGTGAATTACATTGTGTTTGGCTGATTTTTCCCCCTCTCTCCCTGTAATTTTGTTTTAATAGATTCAATTTGCTTTCATTTGGTTTGTATTGATTTATTTGTCCCACTTTGTCTTGTCAACCATAGAAACCTATAATTTGTCAGAGAAGTTTGAGGAGTAAGCTCAGGAAAAACACATTTCATTTGTTAATATTGAGCAAGTTATTACAGAAAGGATAAATGACAAATGATGTTGATATGGGATTCAAGTGAGGCGTGACTAAACCTAAATATTTTTCTGAAATTCAGTTCCAGGCAAGAAAACTACAACTTGGGTACAAACAATGAAGCTTGGTATCAAATTGAAGGATGGTTCAGTCTGATGGGCTGTTACTAAATGTTTCTATTATATTTTAATCCATTGCAACAATATGTTTAAATTAACAACAATAAACTACTATACACCTTAAAGTATGCATTACAAATTATTTGCTAATAGCACTGTACAGCCAGTCTCCCATTGCCGGTTTCTGGCACCCAATTGTTTTACTTTTGTGTCTGACAAAGCAATCAGATACCCAGTTAGAGCAAGTCATCATGTTTAATGTCTGGTATTTGTGGCACTGCAGAATGCTGTGACCAGTCGTGAAGGAAGTTTTCCTCCCACAAAAGCATGATTATTTAGGGTCTGATCTTTTCTCTGTTCCTGACCAAAACAGCATCTCGACACCTGTAGTAGGTTCCTGGGTACCAGACTGTAGCTGCCCACTGCCCTTGTGGTTGGATTGTGTCTAACTCTAAAAAGGATGGGGGTGGTTAAATGAAGAGGACAAATTTCATTGTATGGAGGTACAACAACAATAAAGGTCTGTCTTCTTCTGCTCTCTTCAACATGACTTTGACATTGCTGCACACCTGCTGTGCTTTCTTTGGCCTCAGTCATGTTGATGACTGAAATCTGGTTTCCTGGTCAGACGCATAAGCCCATGTTCTCGTCACCAGAGATGATGGTGTTCAGGAAGTTGGGGTCACCATTTGTATGTCCTGTGACACTTCCAGATGCTGTTGCATGGCCATCAAAATTTGATGCAATACCTTTGCTCAAATCCTTCTGTTAAGTTATAACAAATGACAATCAGATAGGTTCTGAGCACACGTGTTCACTCTCAGGCTGACTACTGTTGACTGATACACTCTGTGGGTGCAAAAAATTTCCAATCAAAACCCATACCAATTTGCTTACAAGGCCAGCAGGTCAACAGAGGACACTGTGACCGCTGGCCTCCACACCATGCTGAGCCACCTGGAGCAGCAGGGTAATGATGCCCTGTCTTCTGTTCATGGATTAAAGTTCAACCTTCAACACCATCCTCCACCATGTCCTTGTGAGGAACCTGCTGAACCTCGGTCTACGTCATTCCACGTCTTTGGATTAAAGGCTTTCTCTCAGAATCCTCACAGAGAGCCAGGATTGGCCCCCACATATCCACAACTCACACTCAGCACCGGTTCCCCTCAGGCCTGCGTGCTGAGCCCACTGCTCTTCACTCTCTACACCTCTGACTGTACCCTGTCCACACCAGCAACACCATCATTAAGTATGCGGATGACACCACAGTGGTCCGCTGTATCACTGGAGGAGATGAGTCCGCCTACCGGGAGGAGGTGGACCAGCTGACGGTGTGGTGTAGAGAAAATAACCTGCTCCTGAACACATCCAAAACCAAGGAGATAATAATAGACTTCAGGAAAACAGACAGACATTCAGCCCATTATCATTGGAGGACCTGTTTTGGAGAGGTCAGGGACTTACGTTTTCTGGGAGTCCACATAGAGGAGAAACTTGTTCCACAGTCTTGGTGCCACCACAGAGAAACCCTGGTCTCTCCAGTGACAGTACCTGGAGACCTACAGTGCATTACAGTTTTGGTTTTTTGCTTTTTTACGTAAATAAAGCACTTCCTGTAGCATTGATGATTTTCGCTTAGCCTGGCTGGCTAATGTGCTTAATTTTGTAATTATGGTTAGTATTTGTTTACTGTTACTTTCACATCCTGTGGTCATGGAAGAGCAAAAATTTCAGGAATATGACTGGCCCCCAGCTGAAAAAATGTCTCAGTGTAAAGAGGGGTCCCTACAGTGGAATACCCTAGGGTAACGCTCAGCTTAGGCTTGTGTCACACTGACATACTGAGAAACCTTGGTGTAATTTTTGATCCTATGTTGTCCTTTGGCCTCCACAATAGCGATATTATGAGGACTGCTTTCTTTCACCTGCAAAATATCACAAAGATTTGTACCTTCCAGTCTATGGCTGATGCTGAGACCCTGATTCATGTGTTTGTCTCTTCTAGATTGGACTTCTGCAATGTTCTATTTTCTGGTTTACCACAGTTCAGCATTCGGGATCTCCAATTGGTTAAAAATGCCGCTTTCCTGTCTCTGTGAGATCTGATTTTAAGGTTCTGCTATAAAGCAAATATGTCACAGACATGAACAAGCAAAGCCCTTCAGCAGCTCACCATGTCATTTAAATGAGGGTTTCCGTTGTCGTATTTTGTGCTTCATAATGTGCCACACATTTTCAATGGGCGAAAGGTCTGGACTGCAGGCAGGCGACTCTAGTACCCGCACTCTTTTACTATGAAGCCATGCTGTTGTAACACGTGTAGAATGTGGCTTGGCATTGTCTTCCTGAAATAAGCAGGGATGTCCCTGAAAAAGACGTTGCTTGGATGGCAGCATGTGTTGCTCCAAAACCTGGATGTACCTTTCAGCATTGATGGTGCCATCACAGATGTGTAAGTTTCCCATGCCATGGGCACTAACACACCCCCATACATCACAGATGCTGGCTTTTGAACTTTGAACTGGTAAAAATCTGGATGGTCTTTTTTCGCTTTTGTCTGGAGGACACAATGTCCATAATTTCTAAAAACAATTTGAAACGTGGACTCATCAGACCACAGCACACTTTTCCACTTTGCGTCTGTCCATTTCAAATGAGCTCGGGCCCAGAGAAGGCGGCGGCATTTCTGGTGTTGTTGATGTATGGCTTTCACTTTGCATGGTAGAGTTTTAACTTGTACTTGCAGATGTAACGACGAACTGTGTTAACTGACAATGATTTTCTGAAGTGTTCCTGAGCCCACGCGGTAAGATCCTTTACACAATGATGTCAGTTTTTAATGCAGTGCTGTCTGAGGGATCGAAGGTCACGGGCATTCAATGTTGGTTTTTGGCCTTGCCACTTTACCTGTAGAAAGTTCTCCAGATTCTCTGAATCTTCTGATTATATTATGGACTGTAGATGATGGAATCCCTAAATTCCTTGCAATCGAATGTTGAGAAACATTATTCTTAAACTGTTGGACTACTTTTTCATGCAGTTGTTTACAAAGTGGTAATCCTTTTTCTTATTGTGCCCCTGTTCTGTGGAATGATCTCCCTGCATCAATAAAACAGTCAGATTCTGTAGAGACTTTCAAGTCCAGACTTAAGACGCACTTATTTTCCCTTTCGTATGGCTAGCATACTGGTATAGTATGGTAGTATGTTTCCTACCCTTTTGAATTCATTTTATTAGTAAACAGAGGACTGCCTGTATGGGGCAGGGAGAATTGACAGAGGTGTGTGTACAGCTTTGTGTTTTCAGCACTGCAATGGAAAGTCATTTCAAAAGTGAAAAATGTGACCCAGGAGTGCAATATAAAGTGAAAATAGCAGTGGGCCCAAAGTAGTACCCTGAGGCATGCCAGCAACAGTGCTAGATTCAATATTCAAGATTCAAACAACTTTATTGATCCCTAAAAGGGCAATTCATATCACACCCAAGTACCTCAGACAAAAATACAGCACTTAATCCAAAATTATTACTAGTTGAAAGTAATAATAGCTTTGGACTCCGGTGAGGATGGTCATATCTCCTCCTCTCTCCTCTATCTCTGCTCCTACCTTCAAAGTTCCTACTTCACCAGGCTGTGAATTCTTCAAACTATATTGGATGAATCATGGAATTGATCAGCTGGTCTCTGAACGCTATTGACACCATTTTTTCTACAAGAACATCAGGGCCGGGGGACCCTGCGTGCCCGGATGGAACTTACCCTGCGTGCTATGTTCTCGACGCCTGGGACACTTGGGGGGGTCACATGCTTTGCGCCTTTCTCTGTGGAGGACGTAGAGGATTTATTCACATTTGGATTCATAGTAGGAGGGCTGGTACTTATTGGCTTATGTGCTGCCCTGACCTACCGGAAGATTGGCAAGACGGCTGCTGCCAAAACCACGACCCCTCGCTTGTCCGTCATGATTAATGAGTTGGGCAAGGCAATGCATTCTCAGACTGCATTAACCCTTAAACTCACATGCAAATTGGATAACATCTCGGAGCAAATGCGTGCCTTGCAGGAGAAGGTGAAGATTTCAGAGGCCAGGGAATTTTCATAACTGGGATTTGGTTTGTTCATGTGAAGCTGGAAAAGTGTTTTTCACTGCTCAACCACAAACACGGCAGGCTTATCAGCCTTTCAAGGATAAAATGCCCATTGTTTTTCCAGCAGAAGAATTTATACGGCCTTGGGAAGATTGGCTGCCTCCTTATCTCTATTACTCCAGTACACAAGGACAGACAGACTCACACATGGACAAAGACTGAAGCATGCTCCACTTTCCCTCCTACCTCCCCTCCTGCTATCATCACACCCCCCATCCCAGCCACCGCTCACGCCACCCCTTTCCCCTCCAGGGGCTGCACGGTTTTAGCTGTGGCAGGTCCCCGTTCCCCCAAGCTAGCGGCAGCGCGACTCCTGTTGCAGCGGCTATCACACACTCACATCGCCTCAATTTGGAAAATGGACTGTTTCAAGTTTAGTGCACATCAACAATGTCAAATGTATATGTGTTGTCTTAATTCTTATGTGTGCCATTATTACGGTAATCAAGTAATAATTGTGGATTAATTGCTGTTTTTCTGTGGAAATGTGAGTGTGGATGTAATCTCGTTGTTGTTGCACTTGTAATGACAATGACAATAAATCTCATCCATCCATCAATCCATCCATAATGGCACACAGCAGAATTAAAACAACCGCACATATACATCTGATTGTTTATGTACGCTAAACTTTGAAACTGTCCGTCATCCAAATTGAGGCAATGTGAGTGTAGGTTGTAGCAGATTCATGCCGCGCAACCAAGCTTGGGGGGGTGGAGGGGAGGTTGCTGCAGCCGTGACGCGTGGCTCCCGGAGGGGTAATGGAGTGGCAAGTGCGGAGGCTGGGGTGGGGGTGGGGGGGTAGAAACACAAAGAGGGGTGGGGGAGTGTGCGTCCTTGTGTGCAGGTGGTTCATATCAGTCTCCATCCGTGTATGCATAGAGTGGGGGAGGGCAGATGAGAAAGGGAGCCATGTGCGTCACCACGGCCATTGAAATCTTCTGGAGGAAAAGCAAGTGGGGCATTTTAACCTTCGATATCTGAACTGCTAACTGTGTTTGGGAAAGAATTGCGATCATGATACACACACACGGCCGTCAGCCAGCGATGTGTGATATTTGCAGAGGCAAAAGTGACAGTTTAGAGCTCTTAAATGGTGATGACTCAATGTGTCCTACGTGCCTTGCACAACACATTTAGTATGAGGAACAACGACAGAGCCTGGTGCATAATGGCACTGTGCCAGTTGAATCTGAACAATGTGATCAACCATCAACACATGCTGTTGGTCAAATTTCCTCTAGTGAGTTCACCTACAGATTTGTCATCTGCCGCATCCTCCATTGTAGTGGCAGGTGGATCTGCCAGCCATGGGCACAATATAACCTTAACGGCTAATGACAACAACTCCACTTCATCTGGGTTTGTTGTTAATGAACTGCTGTGCTTTATTTCAAACAAAATAGACACTCTTAATTAAGAAATTTTACTGAAACTGTGTTCTGACTTTTATGCAAAGGAGACTGTTTCAGACGGATTGTGTAATGTGACACTGCTGGTCCCATCTTGTTTGGATAGAGAAGAGAAAGCAGAGCAACCCATCCATATTACAGCTGCTTTGTCAGTGCTTTTCTGGTGATGGACCCTCCTGGTGGGGGGAGATGAAGGACGGAGGCAGGCAGAGCGTCTTTGGCGAGAGGAGACATATTATCACTTCATTAATGAACTGAGTGAAGAGGAGTACCCTTCTAATACGAGACGGCAACCTGCTTGGCACTCCTGGAGAGGTGACTGCTGAGGAGCTCCAGCAGCAGCTTGTTGGAGCAAAGGAGCGCTTGTCAACTCAGCCCAACAGTGAGCAGCGCTCACAGATTACAAGTTCTGGCGAACTGCAAGGTGGTAGTGCTGAGGGAGAGGCGAGAGTAGCTGGAAGGAGAAGAGTGCCAGGGGGTGCAGAGCATGGAGCAGAAACCTCTAATGGTGACTCATTGTTAGAGTGGCTGAACACATTCAGGCGCACTGGTAACACTACCCGCAGTGGACAAAGTGGAAACCAGACATGGAGTGGAGTCAGCCGTACCAGTCCTAACAGCAGAGAATTTCGTTTTAGCCTGGAGATAAACATTAACCATGATCAGCCAGAGCCAGGGGAACACAGTGACACATGCAAAGGAGACAATATAATCTGCTAAAAGGCTGTTATATGATTTATGTCAGCCACTTGAAGTCACCTTACCGTGATTTATTGTGCGGAAAGGATCTAACAAGAAACATTCTGATCTTCAAGATATTTTGATAATATTTCACGAAGATGGCAGTGACATACCAGTATTTGTCACCTTTGACTTGTCCAACTTGTCGCCACTAACCTCAGACTGCTTTGATTTATCAAGCGTCTGGGATATTGCCGCCATGAAAAAAGAGCTGAGCATCCTGTGGGACGTTCGCGAAACTTCAACACAAGTCCTTGATGCTATCAAACAGGAAAACACAGCAACTTGCAGAGAATCTACAGTTGCTGATGGTGTGCCCAATGCCCCCAACCCGACCCACACCAGTGGGCCTGTTGAAAAGGTCACCGTCACTGACAATACATTCAACGGAGCCATCACAGGCCTTTATATGTCTCATGAAGTCAACGACAGCCTGGTCTCACATGTTCCTGAAGAAGATACCGACATCCTGCCTCCTTCTGATACAGTCCAGGAATCTGTAACGCACTCGTTGGAGTTCTATGCTTCGGTGGTGAGCTCTAATTCTCAATGAGCTGTGTCTGACTCATCAACATGATGATTTTCAGCGAGTGTGCCGGAACAGGAACAGAAAGCACACCACACGACAACCTGCTGCTGTGAATAGGCAAAACCATGGTTCCTCTTGTCTGCAGGAGAATGTTTGAAGGAACCATCAACAGCAGCAAGTTGTCATTGGTAGCGGATCAAGATCCTCACCCAATGGTCTCAAGGCTGCTGCCAGTCATCAGTTATCTCAGTCAGTGCAGAACTCTGGTGGTCTGTTCATCTCCACGCTATGTCCTGGACCGACCTTTCAGGACTTAGTCTGTCATATATGTATGCAATGTAATCTGCAAGTTAAATGCTTCCCCATTAAGACCAGACATGAGTCTTATTGTTCCTTCAGGGTTGTTGTTTCTCCTGGTCAGAGTGGACAGCTCTTGTATTCAGATGTCTGGCCTGAAGAAGTTTTAAGATGTGAAAACTTTGATTAATTAATTTATTTATTTATTCATTATTTTTTGTCTTATGTTTTGGTATTTGAGTTATTGCATTATGGATTATACCAGACATACTCTCAAGGTTACCAGGTTTAATTGTAAGAGTGTCAAGTCTTCTGTTGACAGCATTGTAAGTCTCTGCAAAGAGTGATTGTAATCCTTTTCCAGGAGACATGATTGTTTTGAGGAGATTTCAATTTTAAAAAATATCCATCCTGACTTTTATGTGGATGGGGTATCTTAGATGAACAGTGCAAGTGGTATTATACGTGGTAGACCACATGGTGGCATTGCCATTACTGTGGAGAAAATCTCTGTGTGAAGCTAAAACTGTTGAATTTAATGATAATCGTGCCATGCATATTGAGCTAGTTGACACGTCATGCAAAGTCCTGATTTTAAACGTGTATATGCCCTTTGATGATCAGCAGTGACAGTTATGAACCATTTATGTATTATTTAGGTTTTATACACCCTATTGTTCAGAACAGTGAAACCTCATGTTTTTGCCATGGATGACTGGAATGCTGGTGTTCATAATTCAGTTTCTGGCAATGAAATGTTCAATTTTTGTGAAGAGTTTGGATACATTATATCTGATGTAGAAACCTTGGGGAAAAACAGTGGTAATTTTTCTTTTTTATCATGATGCACATAGTAGTACATCTTGGATCGATCATGTGGTTTCTACAGCTCAAGCTCACCAAAGTATATCCAATATTCATGTGCATCTGGAGGCTCTGTCTTCTGACCACTTTCCGAGGTCTGTAACGATAAAAAAGGGTAATGTTCCTCATGTTCGCCCAGTTAGTATTGATAAAAAGGAATGTTGTTCGTTGTGAAGAGGCCTTAGGTTATCTTACCATACCCTGTGATCTCCTACTATGTGATGATCCCACTTGCAATCAGAAATGTCATACTGAGTCAATCAGCAAATTGTATGACAATATTTTAGATTCTGTAAGTGAGGTATCCAATGGGTTTATTCCATCATCTCAGTCTGGCAAGTGTATGCAGAGTATACCTGGCTGGAACACTTATGTCAGAGAAGCCCATCAAGAGGCCAGGGATCCCTTTTTGCTGTGGGTGAGCTTCAACAGGCCAAAGGATGGTGCTGTGTTCAAACAAATGCAATCTACTCATGCTAGATTTAAATATGCCCTCCAAATTTGTAGGAAGGAAGAAGCATCTGCCCACGCAGACGCCCTTGCCTCATATCTGTTTTTGGAAGAGTGTCCAAATTCATAGTAACAAAAAGTTGCCACTGGCTGAAATGGGTGAAGGTGTTACTGGTCACGAATGGATTGCCAATATGTGGTGTGATCACTTCAGTGGTTTGTTCAGTACAGTGAATAACCCCATATGTAGGGATGAGGTATTCCAGTGTCTTGATCATGCTGACCAATATAACCAACTTTTTCAGGTCTCTGAAGTTCGTGATGTTATTACTAAGCTGAATTGTGGTAAAACATGTGGTTCTGATGGTATCTTTGCTGAACACCTGAAGTTTGCAGGCTCCAGAATCCATGTCCTAATCTGTTCTTTATTTAATATCTGCCTAATTCACAATGTACTCCCACCCACAATTATTAAAACTGTTATTGCACCTATTATTAAAGATAAATCTGGTGATGTAACCAGCAAGAGCAACTATAGACCTGTCACATTATCTTCTATCATTTCTAACAACATGGCGGATACAAATATACGTGGAGCTTACAGAGCAGCCCCCCACCCCCATCTCGGCACCTCAGACTACATCTCACTCCTCATGCTTCCTGCTTACAGTCCAGTGTCGAAAAGCAGGGACACCATCACAGAGACCATCTCTGTGTGGCCAACTGGTGCTGTGTCCATGCTTCAAGACTGCGATGAGACCACTGACTGGCAAATGTTCAGAGCGGCTGCAACAACAGGGAGCAATGTGGACCAGGAGGAATACTCATCGACTGTGCACTGCTACATCTGGAGCTGCATAGACAATGTGACCACCTCCAAGACCATCACCATCAGGCCAAACCAGAAACCCTGGATGACCGGAAAGGTACGCTCCCTGCTGAAAATTTGTGATGCTGCATTCAAAGACAGTGATGCAACAGCACTCAGAGCAGCCAGAAGGAACCTGTCGGCAGAAATAAAAAGAGCTAAGTCCACATATGCAATCAAGGTTCAAGGCCACCTCCAATCCAACGACCCACGGGGCATGTGGAAGGGCATCAAATGCATCACGGACTACAAAAACAATGTAGCACAGTGCTCTACAGACCCAGCACTCCCGGACACCCTGAATGCTTTTTATGCGTGATTTGAGGTGTCCAACGCCACCACCCCCTCCTGAGTCCCTCCCTCCCCCAAAGACCCCCCAGTCAGCAACATCACTACAGCTGAGGTGAGGAACGTGCTGCAGAGGATCAACCCCCGAAAGGCCCCGGGCCCTGACAGAATACCAGGGAGGGCCCTAAAAGACCGTGCACACAAGCTGTCTGAGGTTCTGGCAGGTATATTCAACACCTCTCTGTCCCAAGCCAGACTTCCACCGTGCCTCTAGACATCAAGGATAATCCCTGTGCCAAAGACCTCTGCACCATCCTGCCTCAACGACTACAGACCAGTTGCACTCACCCCCATCACCACAAAGTGCTTTGAGAGGCTGGTGATGAGGCGCCTGAAGCAGACCATCGATGTGACTGTAGATGAGCACCAGTACGCGTACAGGCAAAACCGGTCCACAGCTGATGCCATCTCCACCGTGATGCATCAGGCCCTCTCCCACACAGAGAACAAGGACTCCTATGCAAGGCTGCTGTTCCTGAACACCATCATCCACAGAAACTGGTTTCCAAGCTGGCTGAACTAGGAGCCCCCTCAGCACTGTGCAACTGGATCCTGGACTTCTTGACCGGGAGGCCACAGAGTGTCAGGATCAACACCACCTCATCCTCCACCATCATCCTAAACACTGGCTCAGCACAGGGTTGTGTGCTCAGTCCACTGCTGTACACATTGATGACCTTCGACTGCAGAGCCCAGCACAAGAATAACCTTGTTGTTAAGTTTGCAGACGATACAGCAGTGATTGGGCTCATTAGCCAAAGGGATGAGACAGTGTACAGGCGAGAAGTGGAGAACCTGACACGTTGGTGCGGCGACAACAACCTCATCCTCAAAACCCAGAAGACCAAGGAGATAATTGTTGAATTCCGCAGGTAAGCCCCCCCCCACATCAACGGAGCTGTGGTGGAGATCGTCTCCTCCATCAGGTATCTCGGAGTCCACCTCTCCAACACTCTCACCTGGCACACCAACAGCACGGCTGGGAAGGGCCGGACTGAACACTGAGGTCCTCAGGGCCTTCTACAGCTGTGCAGTGGAGCGTATCCTGTCCTGCTGCCTCCCTGTGTGGTATGATGGCTGCATGGTGGTGAAGAAGAAAGTGCTGCAGCGGGTGGTGAAGTTTGCACAGAGGACCATCGGATGCAGCTTACCACCCATTGGGGACATCTACATCTCCAGATGTAGAGACAAAGCCACCTGCATCCTCCGAGACTCCACCCACCCTGCGCACAGTCTGTTCACACCCCTTCCCTCTGGAAGGAGGCTGTGCAGCATCCGGGTAAAAACGTCCAGACTGAAAAACAGCTTCTACCCAAATGCTGTCAGACTGTTGAACAGTTCAACATCCACCACCAAACTGTGAACATTGCACTACATGCACACTGTCACCTTCTTAATACTCACACTAACACTGCTACTGCTGCTGCCGACCCTGTGCCTTGTATATATATATATATATATATATATATATATATATATATATATATATATATATATATATATATATATATATATATATATATATATATATATCCCAGATAAGCGATTGAGGATGAGTGAGTGATGAGTGATGAGATGTATGTAACTTGGAAGCATCTGCAATTTGCCGCTCAGAGGAATGTCATGATTATTCAATAATAATATTATAACATTTGAATTGTATTTTGGAAGCCTTAAATGATGAAAGAATGACCTTTAATTTGGGAAAATGAGAAAATGTATTTTGAATAAATTTGTTTGATGTTATGTTTGAAATGAACTACTGTGAAGATTGTCATGTTGTACCTGATGTCCTGGGACCACATTTAACTCACTGTCAAGTGTCTGCCGTGGGAAAAGTGACAGATGAAAATCACAGACATATAGAGGGAAACAGTCTGAGACAGACAAATGTTCACTCACTAAAACATTCAGAAGCACAATTATGTGCACAATTTAGTAGCACATTAACAGATCATCGAGGCTTTAAGCAACAATGGTTTTACGGACCTTTATATTGACCTGAAATGAGTCTGTGATGTTGGTGTGGTGGCATGGATGGGGAGACTGAACCAACTGGGACCAGAAAAAAAGTAGCTATAAACTTTCTTTATGTTAGCTCTGGCATGTAGATGTCAAAATCATTTCAGAAATTTCACTTTTATTGTAATACAATGTCAGTAAACTGTTGGGAGTCAGATTGATTATTAGTTATGTAAGTTTCAAGCTTTGGAGTTCTTTTTTTTTTCTCTGAAATATGTGTTGCTTGCGGCAGACTGGCATCCTCTCCGGGGTGAACCCCGCCTCACATCCTGTGAGTGCTGGGATAGGCTCCAGCCCCCTGTGACCCTTAATTGGAGTAAGCAGTTGAAGATGAGTGAGTGAGTGATAAGTGTTGCTCAGGACAAATCTATAGATCAGTCATTTGTGTTGTGCTGTTTTCCAGAGACAGGCTGTTTATGCAATAAACTAGAGAAATAAAACTTGTCATTTCTGGTTGTTCCTCAGAGGATGTGGTTTAACTCTCTGGGGTCCGAGGACATTTTTTGGGAAGTTCACTCACCTGGCATAAATGTTTTATTATTGCTGTTAACAGCTCTCCCTGCATCCCACAATAAAGTTTTATGTCTCTTTTTTTCAGGACAACCTGTGCTTTCAGAATATATATGTTTTTCTTATGTTTTATAAGTGTAATAAAGGCTTACAATCAAAAATAGGCAAGGAAAAATTAAAGCGAAAAATAATTTTCCACACACATTTATTCAAAACACACAGCAAACTATAATAAACAACTGTTTTGAAACTTTATAAAGGTAATTTGAGGTCTTGTGTGAAACTGAACAACAAAAAGGTTCAAACAATAAACACAAATGCACATTTTGAACAATATATACAAAATGGTCTATGCGTTTTGTTGTCCATTGATATGGTAAACAGTGCTTTATGCAGAGAAGTTATCCAGTAACATTCACATGCAAACTAGTGGAGCAATTCTGATAGTTACACACTCTTTGTTTGAGCAGGTGAGATTGTCATCAGAGGCTCTCTGCAAAGTCTGCTTTCACTTTTGCTGTGCGTAATGGTGCAGGGCACACTGAGTATGTACTAATAGTATGTACTCATTGGAGAACCCAGGCGGCTATTAAAATGGGCCAGTTAGTAACATATCACTCCTGAAAATGATCTTTAGCTTTTCACGTGAGGTAAATCTGCCCTACGATTGGATTTTGGAAAACCATGTGACGGTGAACCAATTCCGATTGGACACTCACATTGCGCATGTCATCACACAGCTTCAATGAGGAGTACAAAGATGGCCGATGGCTGGCTCGAAAGTCTGCGGAGTTAACGTTTCAGCAAAAAAAAAAAAAAAAGGTTTCTATCTCATATCATTAAAAAGTTATTTATAATGTAGTAAAGCTTGGTCTTAGCCGTCGTATGCGATGCCATCGGCTCCAGAGGATTAAGCCCAGGTTACACATAGACGGTTTTGTCGGCGGTTACTACGTAGACCGAAGTTCGTGGTAGTTCTGGCTGTTTTCATGGTGGAAAGGGGCGGAGCATTTCGCCGGCGTTTTGAGCGCCGTACTAGCCGCAAATACGCGGATAAAACGCCACTAAATCCACCGAATAAAGTGGCGTTTTGACGCCGTAGCATCCGGCACACGTCAGGCAATGGGGGTTAATACCCAGTTCTATCCTTTACAATCGCAGGTTAAGACACGCGTGAGAACAGCGGTGTTCTGCTGCCACCAATAATGCCCTGTGTACCGCTGGATTTATCCAGGCAAATCCTGCGTTACTCCAGGAACTTTTGCATATAGGCACCGCCCCCAGAGTATAATAGGCTGAAGCAGCTGTCACTGCAGGGGGAGGGAGCTCATCTCTCAGCCTTTTATTACCCTTCCTTTTCCCCTCCTCAACGTGTTGCTCGTCTCCACCACAGGGCTACCCTCTGCTTCTGAACTAGACCTCTTGGTAAGTCCTTGCCACTGCCAATTTTCTGTTAGGAGGCATACTGGAGCTTCTCTGCAAAAATATCTGGAGCTGGCTGCGAGTGAGAATCCTGCATACAGCGCACTAGCATTTTTATACTGACCACCGCCTATCGGCCGTTTGGAACGCCGTTAACCGGGAGGTGGCGTTTAGAACGGCGTACTGTCCGCTAGCACCGCCGTTTTGTCTGCCTCTGTCGCCAGTTAAAACACCTTTGAGGACGCTGATGTGGGCTCTATCGCCGTTTTACACGCTGTTGGTTAGGGATACAATGAAGGCCGCCAATTACAGCGGTGTAAACTGCGGCACTACAGGAAGGGGCAGGATGAAACAGCGATTAAAAAGTATCAAACGCCGTTGTTCGCGTTGTCTCCGTTGTCACGCGAATTCTCCGGGAGCGCTCCGGGAATTATTCGACATGTTGAATCATTTTTTTCAACGATTCCCGGTAAAGCCAGAACTAAGCCACGCCCCCTAGTGCCGGCGTTAACAACGGCGTGTGATCCTTAAGACGGCCAAAAACTCTTCCGGGACGCTTCCAGGAGCTCTTACCCTCTATGTGTAAATGGGGCTTTAGAATGCAGTGAGAAAGGCCAGACTGTCAAGAAGAAGTGCTGTCTCAACTTGAAAACTTGATGTAACAATTTGAATAGATTTTTTAAGTTGTTTCAACTTAGCTGGAGAAGTCGTGGCAGTAACTCAGTAATGGCTAAATTGAAATAAGTTGAAAAAAATCTATGCAAATTGTTATGTCAATTTGACTATTTTTTCCCCCTTCATTACCCACAATGCAGTGTGGTACAGCACCATGGGACATACATGCAACATCACTGGATGAGGTGGTTGCACGAGGAAGGCAGTCAATGGAGTTCATGAATGAAATTTAATGAATTATGTTCAAAATTCAAATAACATCTTCACAAGTCCACATTATTTTTTTTTTTTTAAATGAATATTACTAAATCAGATACTTTCCCTTCTGCCTCTTGCTCTGTCTTTCTTGACGTGTATTGTTGCTTGAAATATGTTTGGTTTCACAACAGTTTTTTTTTTTATATATATATATATATATATATATACACTCAACAAAAATATAAATGCAACACTTTTGGTTTTGCTCCCATTTTGTATGAGATGAACTCAAAGATCTAAAACCTTTTCCACATACACAATATCACCATTTCCCTCAAATATTGTTCACAAACCAGTCTAAATCTGTGATAGTGAGCACTTCTCCTTTGCTGAGATAAGCCATACCACCTCACAGGTGTGCCATACCAAGATGCTGATTAGACACCATGATTAGTGCACAGGTGTGCCTTAGACTGTCCACAATAAAAGGCCACTCTGAAAGGTGCAGTTTTGTTTTATTGGGGGGGATACCAGTTAGTATCTGGTGTGACCACCATTTGCCTCATGCAGTGCAACACATCTCCTTCGCATACAGTTGATCAGGTTGTCAATTGTGGCCTGTGGAATGTTGGTCCACTCCTCTTCAATGGCTGTGCGAAGTTGCTGGATATTGGCAGGAACTGGTACACGCTGTCGTATACGCCGGTCCAGAGCATCCCAAACATGCTCAATGGGTGACATGTCCGGTGAGTATGCCGGCCATGCAAGAACTGGGACATTTTCAGCTTCCAAGAATTGTGTACAGATCCTTGCAACATGGGGCTGTGCATTATCCTGCTGCAACATGAAGTATGGCACAACAATGGGCCTCAGGATCTCATCACGGTATCTCTGTGCATTCAAAATGCCATCAATAAAATGCACCTGTGTTCTTCGTCCATAACAGACGCCTGCCCATACCATAACCCCACCGCCACCATGGGCCACTCGATCCACAACATTGACATCAGAAAACCGCTCACCCACACGACGCCACACACGCTGTCTGCCATCTGCCCTGGACAGTGTGAACCGGGATTCATCCGTGAAGAGAACACCTCTCCTACGTGCCAAACGCCAGCGAATGTGAGCATTTGCCCACTCAAGTCGGTTACGACGACAAACTGGAGTCAGGTCGAGACCCCGATGAGGCCATCGAGCATGCAGATGAGCTTCCTTGAGACGGTTTCTGACAGTTTGTGCAGAAATTCTTTGGTTATGCAAACCGATTGTTTCTGTTGTGTGGGCCGCCAGAAGAGGAGGTACTGCTGGCCCACCACCAAAGGGCACCCTGCCTGAAGTGCGGGCTTCAGGCACGAGAGGGCGCTGCCGCCACGGACACAGCCGGGAGTGACAGCTGTCACTCATTAATTCCTGACAGCTGTCACTCATTCTTCATCATCGCACTCCATAAAACCCAGACGTCATCTCCACCTCATCGCCGAGATATCGTACTTCTTTGGAGGTAATAGACTCAGCCGTTTGTGTTTTACAATATAATCTGTATATTGTGAGTGTTTGCAGGAGTACCGGTCCCTCTGTCTGTGGAAGCTGAGTGAGTGCTGGACGGCACTCTTTTCCCCTGATGAATCACTGCGGTACTCTGCAGAATATTGTGTTAGAGGTGGAGGTGGCATTCCCACCGTTGTTGTTACGGGGTGTACACACACCCACACTTGACTGTCTTTGTTCTTCGCCAGCAGTACCAGATCCGACAGTCGGGGACGGTGATCACCTGGGAATTCGGGACTTGGCGGCTCCAGTATTCACCAGGTTCGGTGGCAGCGGAAATCGTGTGGTTCCGGCTCTTCTCAGGACAGACGTCTTCTATCCTCGAGCCTGCCCACACGTCACCTTTGTGGATTGACTGTAATCATATTCTGAGATTGTCTGTATATTCGTTGTGCACCTTCACAACATTAAATTGTTACTTTTTGGCTCATCTATTGACCGTTCATTTGTGCCCCCTGTTGTGGGTCCGTGTCACTACACTTTCACAACAGGATATCTCAGACAGCGTCATGGACTCCGAGGGGCGTCACCCGGCTGTTGAACGACCAATGGGAGAGCAGGGAGCGCAGGCGTCTGCAGGAGGCGTGATTGGTGAGCTGCAGCACATTCTCACCGCCTTTACGTCTCGGTTGGATTAAATGACCGAGCAAAACATCCTCCTGAACCACAGGGTGGAGGCTCTCTCCGCGCAGGTGGCGGCGAGCGCTCAGGGCGCTGCTGCAGCTCCTCCTCCTGCCGACCCTGTGCAGGATATGAACGTTCCAGTTGTGGTTCAACAACCCCTCCCACCATCCCCTGAAGCATACATAAGCCCTCCTGAGCCATACGGAGGTTGTGTGGAGACGTGCGCGGACTTTCTCATGCAGTGTTCGCTCGTCTTTGCACAACGTCCCGTCATGTACGCGTCAGATGCTAGTAAAATAGCTTATGTGATTGCTCTGCTTCGGGGTAAAGCACGCGCCTGGGCTACGGCGCTCTGGGAACAGAACTCACGGTTGTTATCAGCATACACTGGGTTTGTGGGGGAGTTCAGAACAGTGTTTGATCACCCTAACAGAGGAGAGACCCCTTCAACAATGCTGCTGTCTTTCTTTCTTTCTTTTCTTTTTAATATTTATTTCATTCATTTAAAAGAAAAACAGAAAAGCAAAAAACAAAAGCACCACAATACCAGAATGAAAAGGAGCAGAAAGAAGAACAAGTCTTATGATTTCTGCCCCTTTTAACAATACAATCTTTCAATATACAGCATCATAGTCAACATTATTTAACAGATTGCATTTCTTTAACTTGTCACATACCACTGACCCATTTCATAATTATGACCATTAATTAATAGATTACATCACTGACAGGTTATATTTAAACTTAAGAC
This sequence comes from Thalassophryne amazonica, assembly GCF_902500255.1. Classification (NCBI taxonomy): domain Eukaryota; kingdom Metazoa; phylum Chordata; class Actinopteri; order Batrachoidiformes; family Batrachoididae; genus Thalassophryne; species Thalassophryne amazonica. Next base: position 28,279,590 of record NC_047118.1, on the reverse strand, counting down.
ACTCCAAACATTATTAACAGTTTACTTTTTTTTTTTTTTTTACTTTCTTGCAGCCCACTGACTTACTTCATAGTTTCATACTTACTTAATACATCTAATTTAATATGTTTTTTAATAATTTAAGTGACCTTAATTCTTTAATTTCTTTGTTGAGATTGTTCCATAATTTGACACCATTTACTGCAATACTCCTTTCCTTTACTTTGGTTCTAAATCTTGGTTTTTTAAAGACTTCTATTCCTTTCAATTTATAACTACTTACTCTTTTTTCAAACATATTTTGAATGTTTGTTGGTAAAGTATTTTTATTAACTTGGTACATCGTTTGTAATATTTTCAAATCAACTAAATCATGAAATTTAAGTACCCTATACTTAATAAACAATGGATTAGATGGATCTCTAAAACCACTGTTACTAATCACTTTTAAAGCTCTTTTCTGCAAAATAAATAAAGGTTGTATATAGGTTGTATATGTTGATCCCCAGATTTCTACACAGTAAGTT